>NC_053397.1:120913261-121213261 GCF_905171765.1 Bufo bufo
TATTTTTTTGTAGGTTTCTGGCTAGTGGTGAAAGTTTTTCCAGTCTTCATTTTCAATTTCGACTAGGAAAATCTATAATATTTTACATTGTTAAAGTTACCTGCCGGGCAATTAGGAATCTTCTGCGTGAAGAATTTCTTCCCCATCCTACTTGCCAACAGTGGATCAGCATAGCCGACAAGTTTTATGAGGTGACACAGTTTCCCAATTGTATTGGTGCAGTGGATGGGAAGCATGTGAGGGTCTTGAAGCCCCCACGTAGTGGATCCTCGTTTTTTAACTATAAAAAGTATTTTTCTGTGATCCTAATGGCAATTGTTGATGCACATTACAAATTTGTGGCTGTTGATATTGGAGCTTTTGGACGAACAAATGACTCACGTGTTTTTAAAAATTCTAATATGGGAAGAAGGCTGTACTCGGGAAACTTTGGTATACCAGAGCCCAGGCCTTTACCAGGTACTACAAACCCTGCTCTTCCATTTGTTCTAGTCGGAGATGAAGCTTTCCAAATGTGTGGAAATTTACTGAAGCCATATGCCAGCCGTGGTCTAGACTATCACAAAAGAGTGTTCAATTACAGACTGACTCGCACAAGAAGAATGGTCGAGTGTGCCTTTGGCATATTGACTGCAAAATGGTGAATATTCACTCGTGCAATACAATTGAAAACAGATACTGTGGATGATGTCATAAAAGCATGTGTTGTGTTGCACAATTATGTACTGACCAAAGAGCCTTTGCCTACGGAGCCACTGTCATTAAATCCACCAGGAGATCACATAGAAACTGGCCCAAGATCAACAGTTGCTGTGAGTCGCATGCCCGATGAATTTGCAGAATATTTCATTTCTTCAGCTGGATCTGTGCCTTGGCAGGATGAACATATTTGAACTTATATATTCCAGCGTTGTTCTTAAAAAAAAAAAAAATTCTCTATTGTTTGTTACTGTTTGTTTATTAAATATGTACAGTTGAAATTTGTAATTTGTTATGTACATAATAGTTTATTTTATTGTTTGTTCTTAATATATTGTTGTTTATTGTTGAGTCAACCATGATGCATCGGTCTACCTACATTTATTGCCTTAATTCAGCAAAAGGTAAGCTATGCCTCTCCAACCATCTCCATATCCCTTGTTTGTCGTTTTGAGTCTTGACTGTATTAAAACCACTGACAGTATATTTGAAATAAAAAAAGTATTTATTTAGATAAATACTTTTTTTAAAATATATTTTTATATTTTAATAATTATTTGCATAAGTTTACAAATAAACTTCCATAAAAGCACATAGCTCAACACAATGGAAGTAGAATTCACATTAGAAAAGGATAAGATATTTTCTACCGTACATGTAGGAATACCAAAATGTCCATTGTGAAAAGGTTGTTCTATCTGTGACTGTGATTCTCCTTGTTACCTGATGCAAGTGTACACCATTTTCACGATTGCACATGCTATGTGATAGCATCATCATACCAAGTTCAGAATCATCACACTACAGTATGCACCGCGAGACATGTCTTCCTTGAGCGGGCCAGAAGTTATATGGTGACATGGAACATGCAAATGGAAGTGCACATTATCAGTTATTTCAATGCTGCTATGCATGTCTTACCAAACACAGGGCTACTGTGCATCATCAATATGATGTAAAAAGTGCTAGACTACAGCCATGTGGGTGGCACAACATGCAAAGAATCAGTGTAGTCACTGATGGTGTGTCCTCCAGTACCCCTTTAAATTACATCAGCAGGTACAATTTTTTTTTTTTACAAACCCCATGTCTCTGAGTGTGTTCAGTCTTGTGCATGAGACATTATATCAATGACATATGCCATTTCTAGTCTTGTAGTTTTCAAGCAAGTATACAATGGAGGATCACGATGGCGAGACAATAGCAATGGAACAACAACAGGTGGAAGACTGAAAAAGTCATCAGCTTTGTGCAGACCACGCAAGGTGCTAAATAAGTGACAGTATATGGATTTGTGTACTGTGTCACTCACTCACAAGTGGTAAACAAGAACTATCATCATAATCATTGCAGTCCATTACCGTAAAAGAGTTGAACCAACCTGAGTCTAGTCATGGTAGCTAATCTCTGTGTCTCTGACCCATGTGCTGATGAATGGCATTTTTTTCCTTAATATAAGGAAAAAAGACTAGCTGGAAAACTGTCAGTCATCAGCACCTTGGCCTGGAGATAAAGTAATCATGAATAATAAGGCCAATTACTCTTTTCAGGGTCCAATCTGCTATGATTATCATGTTAGTTCTTGAAAATCTAAATGTCCGAACGAGGAAATCAAACCACCTGCCTATATTTAGCAGCTTGTATGGGCTTCTGAAAGCTGATAAGTGCACAATAATGGCACACATATCTGAAACATCCTTAAAATGAATCTAAAAATATTAAAGTATAAAACATAGAAAATTTTTCAAGTTCAACATCATTAAAGTGCAAAAATTGACACAGTGGTCAATATAAACCTTATGAGGTACTCATTTATAAACTTCAAGAAAACATAATATACACTGCTCAAAAAAATAAAGAGGAACACAAAAATAACACGTCCTAGATCTGAATTAATTTAATATTCTTCTGAAATTATTTGTTCTTTACATAGTTGAATGTGCTGACAACAAAATCACACAAAAATAAAAAAAATGGAAATCAAATTTTTTAACCCATGGAGGTCTGGATTTGGAGTCACACTCAAAATTAAAGTGGAAAAACACATTACAGGCTGATCCAACTTTGATGTAATGTCCTTAAAACAAACCAAAATGAGGCTCAGTAGTGTGTGTGGCCTCCACGTGCCTGTATGACCTCCCTACAACACCTGTGCATGCTCCTGATGAGGTGGCGGACGGTCTCCTGAGGGATCTCCTCCCAGACCTGGACTAAAGCATCTGCCAACTCCTGGACAGTCTGTGGTGCAACGTGACGTTGGTGAATAGAGCGAAACATGATGTCCCAGATGTAAAGAAAAACCAAAAAAGGGGGTCAGTCAGCACATACCAAACCGCAGAAGCACATTGCTATGGCAGGGAACAACATTGAAAGACAGAAACATGCAATGCGACAATTAACTGCAATATAGAGTACAAAATTGCATAATAATAACAAGTGCTACACTATAAGTGCGAGATACTTGGCAAATCGTTTTGTACAAAATTATTTGAGCCCGTCTGCCGAGCGTCAAGGCGATCTCTGTTAGACGGGTTCCTACGCTAAATTCTACCTGTTAGGTGCCATGACGGCTACCATACATTTCAGGGAGTGTAGGTTCCACATACCTACGCTAAATTTTACCTGTTAGGTGCCATGACGGCTACCATATACTTCAGGGTATGTAGGTTACACAGCAGGCCCACTCCACGACATCACCGGCACCAAATGGCTACCAAGGACTGCAGTGAAAGTCCACAAACTATCCCACTCCTGGTGCCATGGCTTCAGTGAGTGAAGGGGAGCAGGCCTGACTATGTACTAACACTAATTAAAATCAGCCTATAGGGCAGACAGGGTGGTCAGGAGTGCATGACTGAGGAGGCAGCCACACCTCCAGTACAAACTGCAAAGAAAAACCAAAAAAAAGGGGGTCAGTCAGCACATACCAAACCGCAGAAGCACATTGCTATGGCAGGAAACAACATTGAAAGACAGAAACATGCAATGCGACAATTAACTGCAATATAGAGTACAAAATTGCATAATAATAACAAGTGCTACACTATAAGTGCAAGATACTTGGCAAATCGTTTTGTACAAAATTATTTGAGCCCGTCTGCCGAGCGTCAAGGCGATATCTGTTAGACGGGTTCCTACGCTAAATTCTACCTGTTAGGTGCCATGACGGCTACCATACATTTCAGGGAGTGTAGGTTCCACATACCTACGCTAAATTTTACCTGTTAGGTGCCATGATGGCTACCATATACTTCAGGGTATGTAGGTTACACAGCAGGCCCACTCCACGACATCACCGGTGCCAAATGGCTACCAAGGACTGCAGTGAGAGTCCACAAACTATCCCACTCCTGGTGCCATGGCTTCAGTGAGATGTGCTCAATTGGATTCAGGTCTGGGCAATGGGCAAGCCAGTCCATAGCATCAATGCCTTCATCTTGCAGGAACTGCTGACACACTCCAGCCACATGAGGTCTAGCATTGTCTTGCATTAGGAGGAACCCAGGGCCAACCGCACCAGCATATGGTCTCACAAAGGGTCTGAGGAACTCATCTCGGTACCTAATGGCAGTCAGGCTACCTCTGGCGAGCACATGGAGGGCTGTGCGGCCCTCCAAAGAAATGCCACCCCACACCATTACTGACCCAATGCCAAAACGGTCATGCTGGCATTGTCGGAGGAGGTTGCAGGCAGCAGAACGTTCTCCACGGCGTCTCCAGACTCTGTCACGTCTGTCACATGTGCTCAGTGTGAACCTGCTTTCATCTGTGAAGAGCACAGGGCGCCAGTGGCGAATTTGCCAATCTTGGTGTTCTCTGGCAAATGCCAAACGTCCTGCACGGTGTTGGGCTGTAAGCACAACCCCCACCTGTGGACGTCGGGCCCTCATATCACCCTCATGGAGTCTGTTTCTGACCGTTTGAGCAGACACATGCACATTTGTGGCCTGCTGGAGGTCATTTTGCAGCGCTCTGGCAGTGCTCCTCCTGTTCCTCCTTGCACAAAGGCGGAGATAGCGGTCCTGCTGCTGGGTTGTTGCCCTCCTACGGCCTCCTCCACGTCTCCTGATGTACTGGCCTGTCTCCTGGTAGCGCCTCCATGCTCTGGACACTACGCTGACAGACACAGCAAACCTTCTTGCCACAGCTCGCATTGATGTGCCATCCTGGATAAGCGGCACTACCTGAGCCACTTGTGTGGGTTGTAGACTCCGTCTCATGCTACCACTAGAGTGAAAGCATCGCCAGCATTCAAAAGTGACCAAAACATCAGCCAGGAAGCATAGGAACTGAGAAGTGGTCTGTGATCACCACCTGCAGAACCACTCCTTTATTGGGGGTGTCTTGCTAAATGCCTATAATTTCCACCTGTTGTCTATCCCATTTGCACAACAGCATGTGAAATTGATTGTCACTCAGTGTTGCTTCCTAAGTGGACAGTTTGATTTCACAGAAGTGTGATTGACTTGGAGTTACATTGTGTTGTTTAAGTGTCCCCTTTATTTTTTTGAGCAGTGTATATTGTGTTAACTAGGGTGGTGGTTGAGTGAATGGAGCCTTTCCTGGGGCTGCAGTTGGGGACCCATCATCTTCTGCACTTTGGTCTAGGAGTGATTGCATGAACGACTGTTGCGGTCTGACATATTCACCCTGTTGTTGATGTTGTGGAGTATGAAGAGAATATGAATCAGTACCAGATTGGTATGGAACAGATTTGTTTGAGAAAGGGGTATTATGTAGACGTGTTTGAGAACTACCAGTGCTTTTGTATTGCAAAGGTGTTTGTGCAGAGACATAGGAAGGTAGCTGTGATTGAGATTGGCTTAAAGTCTCTTGAAAGGTTGATGCAGGTTGATATCTGAGGGATGTGCTATGGCTTTGAGAAGGTGGAAATGTGTGAGACGTTGGGTATTGGTGGGACGTAGGTTGTCTTTGGGACGGTGGGTGGCTTTGGGATGGAATAAAGTTGTGGGATGTTGATGGAAAGTTGTGGAAAGCTGGAAAGTTTTGTGCAGTGCCTAAGTTTTGGGCCGGTGGGAAGTTGTGGTACGGAGGTAAAGTGTTGGATGGGGGAAAGTTTTGGGACTGGCTAAAGTTTTGTGAATGGGGAAAGTTTTGTGATTGTTGAAAGTTTTGGGATAGGGGTAAGTTTTGGGACTGTTGAAAGTTTTGGGACTGGGGAGCGATATGTGGCTCAGAGTATGAGTGGATGTTGGGTAGGAGGTGGCTGGGGGATACGACTGAGCCAGAGGACCATGGATGTTGGGTAGAAGGTGGCTGGGGGATACGACTGAGCCAGAGGACCAAAATGAGAGGGTGGTGGGTGTTTAATATTCCAAACAGTTTTGATCAATGTCACTCGACAATCACAATTCTGCTCTGGAGTCATGTTGTCCATCCAATGACTTAACGTTAAGAGAAACTGCTGATTATGGGGTTCTGGACGACAAACTACCTCGACATGATTGATCATGGTAGTTAACTCTTGCTTATACCGAGTTTACTCCTCCTCTATTTTTAATAAACAATCTCGGAAGATCAGTGCAAGATCCTCAAAGACTCTATGTGGTCTTCGAAGTGGTCTCGGCCTACTTAAAACTCTGTCAAAGGCAGAAGAAATGAACTGTCGAGTATCTTCAATCTGAGCACATGTCTCAGTTTGGCGGCCGTGCGACTTCAGAGCAGAATCATGTGACTGAGATGGTAACGAAGTTTGATCGGTAGATCGTCCAGACAATTGTTCGGTTGATTCCTCATGTTCAAGAGGTTCTGCTTCAGGAGGGAGTGTGCTTGAATGAGTCCTAAAATAGATAGGGAAATAAAAGGTATAATTTCTATATTCATTATTGTTTTTTGCTTCTCTTTAGGATATTTAACTCACGTGCGCTGCTGAAAACAACGTTGAAGAAATTGAAGATGTGGTGCATATTGGTAAGCTTTCCTCCGAGAAAGACCCGAACCACTTTGCACCGTTCGTTCATGATTGAGGTCACGCATAAACCTATCGCGTATTGATCTCCAGCCTGTTGATATGATTTCAGCTAGAAAATAAAGAACAATTATAATAACCGTATATACTGCTATATATATTCTTTTCTGTTGACATCGGATTGCATAAAAAACTTTTGCCCCAGGCAGTCCAACATTCTGCATTGTATATAACTGTTATTTTGCCCGGTACCTGAATTGGCTGTATCAGTTGTTGAAACCAAGTTTTCCAAACAGAAAACTTATGCTCACTTCACTATTCTTCCAACTAGAAACATCACTATCAAATCTTCTAAAACCAAATGATTTAACAAAAGGAATGAAATGAATGTACCACAATTATTTTAAGCCTGACGGCTTAAATCGTTCCATGTGGGAACCACATTGGCATAGACCTCTTGCCATTGTCGACGAGTCGTGTTGTGGTCCGAGTGTTTGGGGTCTGTTTGGTCCCATAGAGCTGGCCTTGCTTCTACTAGCTGTATTAGCAGCTCACAGTTTATGATTGGGAGAAATTGCCTATCTTCCTCGTCCAATTCTTGCTGTCTACCCTATTTGGTTTAAAACAAATGTTATCATTACCTTAAAAAGCTACCTGCAATTCCAACTGCACTTAAGTGTTTTTGTTAAAACTTGTATAGCGAATATGTTGCATGTGCCACCACTGCCCACTGCATCTTTGGTTTTAATTAAAAAATATTAAAAAAATTTGCTTGTATTTGGTCTTTGGGTGTGAAGGGCTATAAAGATATAGACTTGGCGAGCGGGTCATTGCTTTTAATTTAATATGAGAGTAGCCCCTGTTCATGGTATGTCCATTATGGGATAAGCAACACTTAAATTTTTGTTTGGGTAAAACCAATGTCTCCGATCCTCACGGTCATTTTTTATAATAATAAAAAAAATTGGGGTATGATGGCCACGTTATCTTATAGGTGATATAAGATACTGTATACTGGGGGCAGTGTGGACAGCTCACATCACAGCACATGTGCCTACTCACACGACCTACACGTCCACGACGACTGCCACGACCACCACGCCTGGAAGTTCTTGTTTGAACAGGTGATGGATTTTCACTTTGCCTGTTTGTGTCCTAATAAATAATATAGTTATCACAAAAGACAATTGATTACTTTAGAGAACCTAAGTATATATACTCCCATCGTCGTCGTTATGACGTCTACTTCGCGGATTTTCACTGGAATGTGTACCCTCCTGTGTCTGAAAAACAAACACAGTTTTGGATTCATTGAAAATTTGCTGTCTGCCTGCCCTGCAGCAACCAAAATGCATCACCCATATACACTCTTTCAAATCTTGTTGCCAATACATTGGCCTATCTATCCTTTTGCGGTGTTGGCAAATCATGTACCTTTCAAGTTTATATCCTGTCGGTGGGTAATAATTCAATTAAGAATTATTAATTATGGTCATAAAAATTATTAATCATAAAAAAATTAAATTTATAAAATTTGTCATAAATTCTTAAAATCATGACCTGGTGAATTGTAGACAACCTAATTGATACAATTCACATCTGAGTCCGACTATTTCCTCAGATAAATAAGTTCTTTTTGACGTGAGATGACGTTAATGATAAAATGTAGTTCTACATTATACAATAATACATAGGTATTATAAAAATATGCAGATTTATTGGTTACAAGGTTATAAACATATATAAGTAAATAAACACAATGATACATGCAAATGAATATATATAGCGTTAATATAAAGCATTACAAGCTTAACAATACATGTGAGTGGAAATAACTTGTCACATTATACACAAAGCTATTATTAGGTTAGGATATCAAAATATGAACATAAGTTATATACATTACTTCTGTTCAGAGAAAACCTCATGATATCAGGATGGGCATGTCTAATCCTAGACATCAATATAGAATGATAAATACATTCTGCCCCCCTCTAACCAACTACACATCACATGACCTCAAGATGGGCAAATCCATCCAAGGATATAACTTAGAAGAGATAACCATATCCTTCCGCCCCATCCTGGACTATTTTCACATACATGACTTTGGTAAGACTATTAAGACAAATAACAGGGATCTAGGATTTTGCTAGTCCATATCTTAAATGGGAAGGATTTGATATAAGTCCTTCCTGTGGGAATCCATCACTTAGCTTGGCGAAGAATGTTCTATTAATATATATATATATATATATATATATATATATATATAAGCAATTATTTAATGCTTTGCTAGATTATGAGTCCAGATTCTTCTGCAGGTAGAATGAAGCCTCACAATATGCTAAAACTACATCTCAATATGGAGATGATCAATTAATTTAATTATTTATTTATTCGCCAATCTAGATGGTATAATTTCACCCACACTATCAAATTAGTCTTAATAAAATGAAATATCATTTTCTGTGTCTCTTACCAAGTCCTAGTAGGAATCTCACTTCTGCTCCTAGGAAAGCTGGGTGGTCCATCATAGCACATCTCACCATGGCTTTCATCTTGATAGACCTCAACTTCTCCTCTCCTTCCTTCTTTCTTTCTCACTCTCTCTTACATTCTCCTCTTTTCTTACTGTGTATGGCTTATGATCACAAACTTATCAGTTAGACACACCTTCCTAGTTTGGATCTTTCCAATCATTGTCGGATGGGCGTGACCATTGATAAAAATTGTGACATCATAACCTTACCCAGAATGCACTTTTGCTACTGTTGTAATGTCACCTACTGATACCTAGGTGGCACTGCTGTATAAGCTATCTGCATCATAGTATAAAGGGTTAACTTATATAAGTCTGAATATACATTTTGACCTTAGAAGCTTTAATTCAAAGCCATAGGGATTAATTCTGACACTTGTAGCAATTAGAGACAGACCTCTAGGCGTCTCTCTGAAGGTTTCTCACATTTAATTTATGGATCGTAAATGGCTTGTTTTCTCACAGAGATATCAGTACCTCCTCTGTCATACCAAAGATGTGATTAATTGTTACAAAACACACATCTTCACAGACACTCTTTTTTTAGAGACAGATACTCCTAATGAGAAATATACACAATATACTGGATACATGTTGTCTTCGTAACATATAACAATATGATATAAACAAATATATATATATATGTCCTACTGATTGTCTTATGCTAAGGACTAACTAAGGCTCATTAAATGAATACATACATATTATATATTTTGCTTCATTAATAAATGCCTAATTGTATAGGTAATTATCACCAGCTGCACAGAGCTTATCTTTATCGCCCGTCATAAATATAAAAGTAAACAAGGATGCCTCTTCTCAGACTGGTATATTCATGAGTAGAATAACACTGAAGTAGAAACCTTTGTGTGACCTTAATTTGGCCTACTCAAGACATACAAAATTGCAACTATAGTCGACCATGGCTCTTAAAGGAAATGAACATCCATTTTGACAATAATGAATTGGATATCAATGCATTTACCTATGAAAAGGCCCAACAATCCATTGTACCAATTATGGATGTGTAGAAACAAAAAATCTAAATATAACATTCCACACTTACTGACTCCTTTGGTTCAGGAGAAAAACGCAATTCCTCGTATTCCGAACGTATTACCAACTAACGGAGTCAAACGTATGCATACATACGTCAATTAGTTTCTATGGGAGGTTGAACGGATAAGTTTTTAGTTTTTTTTTTCTACTTCCGGACGGACTACAGGAACGGAGAGCTTGAACGCAGATGTGAACATAGCCTTAGACTATATTATCCTTTTTGATACAAAACAAAAGTCTAAGTGTCATTTTTTTTATCCGATTATCTTATGTGGGGGCTCATTTTTTGCAGGATGAGCGGACGGCTTTATTGGCACTATTTTGGGGGCTGACTTTTTGATCGCTTGCTATTAAACTTTTTATTATGTAAGGTGACAAAAATAAATATTTTTTTGCACCTTTTTTTTTTTTTCTGCACCGTGTTAATCTGGGGGGTTAGGTCATGGGGTATTTTTATAGAGGAGATTACTACCAATGCGGCGATACCTAATATGTCTACTTTTAATAAATTATTTCAGTTTTGATAACCAGTTTTTTTTATCCGATGTCAGTGCTAAATTGGGATATAAATTTAGTACTCCATGGAAGTGTGATACTCCCTGAAGCAACAGTCAATGCAGAGGCCCGGATGATCGGGGCACTTGTCACATTGAGTAGTGGTGTCCTTCCGTATCCCCCTCTTGTGACACACTCTGCACCTTTTTTGGGTTCGTCCCTTCTTTCCAGTATGGGGGACCACACCTGGAAAGTGTTGGCCAGGGACGATCCGGGCGCCTACAGTTCCAGAGGTACTCCGGCCTGCTCTTTCACGGTCCGAAAAGATCAGGGCCTTGAGGACTGCCTCATAGAACTGAAGGAATGTCCCTGTGTTGCCAGCGCTCCGGGACAGCACAAAAGAGTTGTACATGGCAACCTGTACCAAGTAGACCGCAACTTTTTTGTACCATGCCTGGGTTTTGCGCATGGCGTTATATGGCTTGAGGACTTGATCAGAGAGATCAACTCCTCCCATATACCGATTGTAGTCGACGATACAATCGGGCTTGAGGACCGTTGCCACGGTACCTCGCACAGGAACAGGGGTGATGCCGTTACCATGAATTGTGGACAGCATAAGGACATCCCTCTTGTCCTTATACCTGACCAGCAACAGGTTTCCAGTGGTAAGGGCACGGGTCTCACCCCTGGGGATAGGTACCTGGAGGGGGAGGGCAGGGAGGCCGCGTTGATTTTTCCGCACGGTCCCACAAGCGGATGTGGATCTGGCGGCAAGGGACTGGAACAAGGGGATGCTGGTATAAAAGTTAGCCACGTAAAGGTGGTAACCCTTATCCAGCAGTGGGTACATAAGGTCCCACACAAGTTTCCCGGTAACACCCAGAGTGGGGGGACATTCTGGGGGTTGAATCCGGGAATCTCGCCCCTTGTATACACAAAATTTGTAAGTGTACCCTGAGGTACTCTCACAAATTTTGAATAGCTTCACGCCATACCTCGCCCGCTTGGAGGGCGCATACTGGTGGAAAATGAGTCTCCCCTTGAACGCAATAAGAGACTCATCAACCGCGACCTCCCTTCCAGATACATAGGCCTCCATGAATTTGGCCCCAAAGTGATCGATGACCGGCCGTATCACCTCGGGGTGGGGGGGGGGGGGGCATGCTGCATTATCTGAATAATGCAGACATTTCCGGATGGCCTCAAACCGGGAGCGTGTCATGGCCGTACTGTAAAGTGGGGTCTGGTATAGGACGTCCCCACTCTAGTACAGCCTGACACTGGGTTTCTTGACCAGGCCCATATGCAGCACGAGGCCCCAAAATGTCCTAATTTCGGCTGCACTGACCGGCGTCCAGCCACCGGGCCTGGCCAAAAAGGAGCCCGGGTGTTGAGCAACGAACTGTTGGGTGTACAGGTTCGTCTGCTCCACCATCAGATTTACCAGTGGGTCACTGAAAAAATGACAAAAAAAGTCATATTCAGTGTAGCCCACTGTGGAAATCTGGATTCCTGATTGGCCTACAAAATCAGGAATCACGGGCTCGTATCGCTCTGGGCTACACCAGACTAGTTCACCGGCAGGGTGCTCCGGTGGATTTAACTGGTGGGCCGGGAAACCAGTACGAGCCCCAGAGCTGCTCGTACTAGTGTGGGCCACAGGGTCCCTAGCATGGCGGTCCCCTTGCTCCGCCGCCTTGGGGGCTCATCATCATCGCTAGATAATGAGGCGGAAGCGGATGACAACAGGAAAGTGGGGTCATCCTCGTCCTCACTGGGACTCTCGGAGTCGGAGGCAAGCTGGGCGTATGCCTCCTCGGCCGAGAACGTCCGGCGGGCCATAGGGGAGTTTGTGTCTGCGTGTGTATGTGCGTGTGTGTGTAAATCTTTATTTGGTGTGCGTGTGTGTGGGGGCACGGGTGTTCGCGAACTCACCCTAAAACTAACAAAAAAAAAAAAGGGCAAAAAATGTGAAAAAAAATAAATTCAAAACCGCTGATCAACCGTCCGAAGTTGATCAGCGGTGGGGTGTGCGATTCGCTAATAGTGGCCGGCCACAGCGTACACAAAAAATAAAATAATCCTGCACCCCAAAAAAGTTGGGGGGGGGCAGGAGGGGGCAAGCGGCAGAACCCCTGGGGGGTCTAGGGTCACACAGCTGTGCTGTGAACCCCAGACACCCTAACTTAGGGTGATGCAATGGGGGGTGCTGGGGCACAGATCTGGTCCTGGGGGGCACAGATGGGGTGATGCTGGCACCGATGAACACGACGTGCAGGCAGCTCCTCTCTCCTCCGGAACACAAAAGTCGGAGGAGAGGAGCGCTTGCATCTGACAGAAAATGACAATGAATCCACATCTTTGCACAGATTTGGCCTTTTAAAAGGCATGTGGTCCTAAAATTTGAATCAGCTGAAAAACTGCCTGTTTCAGTTGAATAGTTATTTTCAATTAATGCCCACAGGACAAGGGACTTCTTCCAGGAGAATAACATAACTCTTTTGGCCCATCCTGCGTGTTCCCCTGATCTAAATCCAATTGAGAACCTTTGGGGATGGATGGCAAGGGAAGTTTACAAAAATGAGTTACAGACAGTAGATGGCCTTCGTGCGGCCGTCTTCACCACTTGGAGAAATGTTCCCACTCACCTCATGGAAACGCTTGCATCAAGCATGCCGAAATGAATTTTTGAAGTGATAAACAATAACGGCGGAGCTAATCATTACTGAGTTCCTGTTTGGAAGTTGGATTTCTGTTTTTTTGGGGGGGGGGGGGGGGGTTAGTTTTTTTTGGAGGTGTGGTCCTAAACTTTTGAACAGCTGAAAAACAGCCTGTTTCAGTTTATTCGTTGTTTTCATTAAATTGAATGCTCAAAAAATGTTTTGTCTCACTCTCATTTCTTCTTGTTGCATGTTGAAGCTCTACTTGGAACCATGTTAAGATTTAACAATGTAAAATATGATTTTTTGCCATTTTTCCAGTGGTCTTAAACTTTTGATCAGGATTGTATAACTGATTCAGCCAAATACTCCCATGTGTTTTTAATTAGATATTATTAACAGGGTATAAATAGGCACAGGAATCAGTAGTATGGTATCCCTTGAGAAAGCTGTATAGTGAAACGTACATCAGGATTGGAGGCACTTTGGTCTGTATTAGTGATGAGCGAGCATGCTCGGCTGAATACCTATTCAGTTCGAGCATCCCTATGCTCGGCACATGGCGGTACTCGGCCGAGTACCACATGTGCTCGAGCGCCACGCTAGAGTCTCCTTCCCGCACATTTCACGGCTGCTAAGCAGCCAATAAACGTGCAGGTAAGTACTGCCATCACTGTAATGCCAGTAGCCATGTTGGCTGCTGGCATTACAGTGATTGGCTGGCCGGAACGCGTCAAGACGCTGGTTCGGTTCATTGCGAGTCAGGGAGAGCTGCGCTTAGGAAGGGACAGATAGTGTAGGGAGATTGTGATCGCAATATATTCCAGTTAATAACGTTTCAAAGACCCAAAAGTCCTTTTAACCCCTTATGGACCGGGTTCATTTTCACCTTAACGAACAGGTCATTTTTTTGCAAATCTGACCAGTGTCACTTTATGTGGTGATAACTTTAAAACACTTTGACTTATCCAGGCCATTCTGAGATAGTTTTTTCGTCACATATTTTATTTCATGATATTGGTAAAGGGGAGTAAAATAAAATCATTTTTATTTATAAAAAAATACCAAATTTTACAAAAATTTAGAAAAATTAGCAAATTAGCAAATGTCCATGTTTCAATTTCTCTACTTCTATAATACATAGTAATACCTACAAAATAGTTATTACTTTACATTCCCCATATGTCTACTTCATGTTTGGATCATTTTGGGAATGACATTTTATTTTTTGGGGATGTTACAAGGCTTAGAAATTTAGAAGCAAATCTTGAAATTTTTCTGAAATTTTCAAAAACCCACTGGACCAGTTCAGGTCTGAAGTCACTTTGAGGCTTACATAATAGAAACTACCCAAAAATTACCCCATTCTAGAAACTACACCCTCAAGGTATTCAAAACTGATTTTACAAACTTTGTTAACCCTTTAGGTGTTCCACAAGAATTAATGGAAAATAGAGATAGTTTCAAAATTTCACTTTTTTGGCAGATTTTCCATTTTAATAATTGTTTTCCAGTTACAAAGCAAGGGTTAACAGTCAAACAAAATTCAATATATATGGCTCTGATTCTGTAGTTTACAGAAACACCCCATATGTGGTCGTAAACCGCTGTACAGGCACACGGAGGGCGCAGAAGGAAAGGAATGCCATACAGTTTTTGGAAGGCAGATTTTGCTGGACTGGTTTTTTGACACCATGTCCCATTTGTAGCCCCCCTGATGCACCCTTAGAGTAGAAACTCCAAAAAAGTGATCCCATTTTAGAAACTACGGGATAAGGTGGGAGTTTTGTTGGTACTATTTTAGGGTACATATGATTTTTGGTTGCTCTATATTACACTTTTTGTAAGGCAAGGTAACAAGAAATATCTGTTTTGGCACCGTTTTTATTTTTTGTTATTTACAACATTCATCTGACAGGTTAGATCATGTGGTATTTTTATAGACCAGGTTGTCACGGACGCGGCGATACCTAATATGTATATATTTTCTTTAATGTAAGTTTTACACAATGATTTCTTTTTTTAAACAAAAAAAATCATGTTTTAGTGTTTCCATAGTCTGAGAGCCATAATTTTATCAGTTTTTGGGCGATTATCTTGGGTAGGGAATGATTTTTGTAGGATGAGATGACGGTTTGATTTGCACTATTTTGGGGTGTGTGTGACTTTTTGATCGCTTGCTACTACACTTTTTGTGATATAAGGTGACAGAAAATGGTTTATTTAGCACAGTTTTCAGTTTTAATTTTTTACGGTATTCATCTGAGGGGTTAGTTCATGTGATATTTTTATAGAGCCGGACGATACGGACGCGGCGATACCTAATATGTATACCTTTCTTTTATTTATGTAAGTTTTACACAATAACAACTTTTGTAAAACAAATACAATGATATTTTAGTGTCTCCATATTCTGAGCAATAGTTTTTTTATTTCTTGGGCGATTGTCTCAGGTAGGGGCTCATTTTTTGCGGGATGAGGTGACGGTTAGATTAGTACAATTTTGGTAGGCCTTTTTGATCGCTTGCTGTTGTACTTTTTATGATGTAAGGTGACAAAAAATGGTTTATTTAGCATAGTTTTTATTTTTTACGGTGTTCATCTGAGGGGTTAGGTCATGTGATATGTTTATAGAGCAGGTCGATACGGACACGGCTATACCTAATATGCATACTTTTTTTCCCCCCTTTTTTTACCAATTATTTTTTTAACTTTATTTGGGGGAAATGACGTTTTTGTTTATTTTTGCTTGAAACGTAATTTTTTTGGGGGGGGGGGGGAAACCTTATTTTTTAAACTTTTTTTCACTTTATTTTCTGTCCCACTTTGGGACTTCAACTTTTGGGGGTCTAATCCTCTACAATGCATTCTAATACTTCTGTATTGGAATACATTGGCTGTATGAGTAATACTGTGTGTATTACTCATACAGCTTCCGGCCTGTGAGATCCAGGGGGCTGGATCTCACAGGCACGTCACAGGAAGGCAGCGCAGATGCCTCAGGAAGGCATCGCGCTGCCTTCCATGCCATCGGATCCCCCCTACAGCCGCATGGGGACCCGATGGCACCGCAGACCGCAGCAGCATGTAAAAGCAGCAAACCGCAGATCTGAATTGACGGGACTCCCCCGCGCATTTAGCCAAGGTGCCTGCTCAATGATTTGAGCAGGCACCTTGTTCCGATCACTGCCCGCCGGTGATCGGAAATACACATGACGTACCGGTACGTCATGTGTCCTTAAGTACCGGGACAACATGCCGTATCGGTACGTCATGTGTCCGGAAGTGGTTAAGGACTATTGTTTGTGGTGGCAGCAATTTAATACTCAAATATATTTTTTTTATACTTTGCGAAATAGCGATTATTTTGCTATTTAGAAGGTGTCTGCAGTGACTTGTGACATCTGTGCAGCAATACCTTCTGTGTGTCAGGGGCAGAGATAGGAAGAATATTAGTGAAAATCATTATTTTTTTCCCATAATCCACATTTTCGTTGTCAACGGTGTAATCCGTGAATTGTGTGATCTGCGCTTCAATACCTTGTGTGGTTGTCAGGCCCAGATATAGTGAAAAATATAAACTGCATCAGAAAACAGTGTCTGTACCACAGATTCCAATAATCTGGGCCTAAAATAGTGTCCATATTCTGTGGTGTTCTGTGACATATACAGTACGCCATCCAAAAACAGTTTCTTTAGGGCAAATTCCAAAAATCCTAATATAGTGTCCATATTCTGTGTGTTTGTGACATACACTGTCCTGCATCCGAAAACAGTTTCTTTAGCGGACTGTAAAAAAATCTGCTCCACAACTAGTGACAAAACCATTAATAGGAAGAAGGCTAGCACTAAGGGACGGGGAAGTGGGCATGATGTTGATGGTGCACACAGAGGCCGTGGCCCTGGGTGCAATGAAACTGTGCCTGCTGCCAGTGCACCAGAAAAAAATATATATAAATCCACCGTACCCAGCTTCATATCCAACTTAGCTGGGCGGCGCAGGACAACACTGCCAAAGTCAGACCAGTGCGAACAGTTGGTCGGTTGGATTGCTGAAGATAATGCTTCCAGTCGGTTAAGCAACACCCTCTCTTTCACCAAGTCCAGTCTCTGTAGCCAAGAGTCTGGTCAACCGAATCCTCTCTCGGATCATCCTTCCTCCCACCATGGAGAGGCTCGAAAAACGAGTGATCCCACACTCGGATATTCAGAGGAGCTCTTTCCAGCACCACTATTACATTTGGCCCTCGCGCCCAGCACGCTTGAAACCTTCACAGTCTCAAGAAGATGACGGTGGTGAATGGCAATCATTCGTTCACGAGGTGGATGATGATGAGACACAGTTACCAATCACGGAGGTTGTGGTTAGGTCAAGTCAGGAGGATGAGCAAAGTGAGGAAGTGGAAGAGGAGATGGATGAAGATGAGGTCACTGACCCAACATGGGAAGGTGGAAAGCCAAGCGAGGACAGCAGTACAGAGGGGGAGGGATCAGCAGCACCGCAACAGGCTGGAAGAGGCAGTGGCGTTGTAAAAGGGAGAAGTCAGCCCACACCAAAAAGGCCCGCAACCATTACACCAAGCACCCCCATGCGTAAATCTACCTTGCCAAAGGGCAGGTGTTCCGCAGTATAGCGCTTTTTTGAGGAAAGTGCAGACGACAAAAGAGTGGTAGTTTGCAACCTGTGCCGTACCAAAATGAGCCGGGGCATGAACACTAGCAACCTCACCACCACCAGCATGATCCGCCACATGGCATCTAAGCACCCTAATAAGTGGGCCGAACGCCTGGGTCCACAATTTGGGTCTGCGGGTCACACCACTGCCTCCTCTTCCCCTGTGTTTTACGCACTGCTTGCCAATCCCCTGTCGAAGGCGCAGGCCCAGATGCCACTCTCCCTGCACCTGGACCTTCGCATGAACAATCAGCAACAACATCCACTTCCCTGTCCCAGCGCAGTGTCCAAATGTCCATAACACAGTCATTTGAATGCAAGCGCAAATACCCACCCACGCACCCACAGCACTAAATGTGCAACTTTCAAAATTACTGGCCCTTGAAATGTTGCCATTTAGACTTGTGGACACTGAGGCCTTCCGCAGCCTGATGTCGGTGGCCGTCCCTCGATATGCAGTCCCCAACGGCCACTATTTTTCACGGTGTGCAGTGCCCGCCTTACACCAGCATGTGTCCCAGATCACCCGTGCCCTGACCAACGCAGTTACTGGGAAGGTCCACTTAACCACGGACACATGGACAAGTGCTGGTGGCCAGGGATGCTACATTTCCTTGACCGCACACTGGGTGAATGTTGTGGAGGCCGGGAGTGAGTCGTACCCTGGAATGGCACAGGTGCTACCCATGCCCAGGATTGCGGGCCCTACGTCCATCAGGGTCTCCGCCAGCAGCTATCTTACTGGCTCCAACCCCCACTTTTCCTCCTCCGCTGCCTCCTCCTCCACTTCCACCTCCAGCAGCAGTCAGCCATCAGTCGCTAGATGGAAGCAGTGTATCACTGTTATGGGTAAGCGTCAACAAGCCGTCATGAAGTTGATCTGTTTGGCGGATAAACAGCACACCGCTGCAGAGCTGTGGCAGGGTATAAGGGACCACTCGCCACTCAACCTACAACCAGGCATGGTTGTGTCTGAGAATGGCCGTAACTTGGTGGCAGATTTGGAGCTCGGCAACCTGACACTTCCCATGCCTAGCCCACATCTTAAACGTAGTGGTTCAGCGGTTTAACAAAACATATCCCAATTTGCCAGAGCTACAGCGTGTGCCCATTTCCGCAAGTCGTCCACAGCTTCAGCCGATCTGTCAACTCTGCAGCAGCACTCGCGGCTTCCAGCTCACCGACTGTTGTGCGATGTGAGCACGTGCTGGAACTCTACGTTCCACATGTTGGCCAGGCTTTGTTAGCAGCAGAGGGCAGTTGTGGAATACCAGCTGCAACATGGCCGTCGCCTTTCCAGTCAATTGCCACTATTCACAAGCGAGGAGTGGGCATTGTTGTCAGACCTCTGTGAGGTTTTAAAAACTTTGATTAATCCACACAGATGGTTAGTGGTGATAACGCTATTATCAGCGTAACCATTCCACTGCTGTGTCTACTCAAACGATTGCTGCTCACAATTAAGGACGGTGCTCTGAATGTGGCAGACGAGGAAATGGGGGAGGACATTAAATAGGGTGATAGCCAGCCCACCCTCAGTTGGTCTTCTCAGCGCGAATTAGACCATGAAGAGGAGTAGGAGCTGTAGACAGTTGCTTCTGCTACAGACGGTAGTACCCATGGAACTTTAATTTTATCTGTTCAGCTTAGATGGACAGAAGAGGAGGAGGAGGAGATGGAGAGACATCCTGAAGTCGACATCGCGTCTTACCTGTTGGTACTCTGGCACACATGGCTGACTTCATGTTAGGCTGCTTTTCCCGTGACCCTCGCATTATACGCATTTTAGATAACACGGATTACTGGGTGTTCAACCTTCTCGACCCCCGCTACAAAGAGAACTTCTGATCTCTCATTCCTGTGGTGGAGAGGACGAGTAAAACGGTGCAATACCAGAAGGTACTGGTTGAGAAATTGCTCCAAAATTTTCCATCTGACAACACTGGCGGCAGAATCCGTACTTCCTTAGGCAACCGAGGAAGGGAGACAAGGGGAACACATAGCAGTTCCAACAAAGGCAGGGCAACACTCTCCAAGGCATGGGACACTTTCATGACACCCCGCCAGCAACCTCATCCTGAAGCGCGGTCAAGGAGGGAAAAGTTTTGGAAGATGGTGAAGGAATACATAGCAGACGGTGTCAGCGTCCTAAATGATCCCTCAGTGCCTTACAACTACTGGGTGTCCAAGCTGGACACGTGGCACGAACTTGCACTCTACGCCTTGGAGGTGCTGGCCTGCCCTGCCGCCAGCGTTTAGTCTGAGCGTGTATTTAGTGATGCTGATGGCATTATAACAGATAAGCGTATCCGCTTGTCCACTGGCAATGCTTACAGGTTGACTCAGACAAAAATGAACAAGGCCTGGATTGCCCCTGACTTCTCAACTCCACCAGAGGAGAGCTGAGCTGATGATGAACATACAGGCAATTTCAATCTATCACTTATAATGTACTTAATCTACTGTAGTGTATTCCCATGCACCTTTTCCACCACAAAAAAATAAAAAATAAATAAAGAGTATATGGTTGAATCTCATTTTCTCCTCCTCCTCATCCAGATTGTATATATTCCCTCCACTCTAATTTTTTGAATAGGGTCAGCTCACCACCAGGCCCCCACACCTAATGTTTTAGAGGGTCAGCTCAGCAACAGGCTCTCGCATATAATGTTTTGCAGGGTCAGCTCACCGGCAGGCCCTCGCCCCTAATGTTTTACAGGGTCAGCTCAGCAGCAGGCCCAAATATAATGTTTTACAGCATCAGCTCAGCAGCAGGCACTCGCATATAATGTTTTAGCGCGTCAGCTCAGCAGCAGGCACTCTCATATAATGTTTTAGAGCGTCAGCTCAACAGCAGGCACTCGCATATAATGTTTTAGAGCCTCAGCTCAGCAGCAGGCCCTCACCCATAATGTTTTAGAGGGTCAGATCAGCAGCAGGCCCTCACCCATAATGTTTTAGAGGGTCAGATCAGCAGCAGGCACTCGCATATAATGTTTTACAGGGTCAGCTCAGCAGCAGGCACTCGCATATAATGTTTTAGAGCGTCAGCTCACCAGCAGGCACTCGCATATAATGTTTTAGAGCGTCAGCTCACCAGCAGGCACTCGCATATAATGTTTTAGAGCGTCAGCTCAGCAGCAGGCACTCGCATATAATGTTTTACAGGATCAGCTCAGCAGCAGGCCCAAATATAATGTTTTAGAGCATCAGCTCACCAGCAGGCACTCGCATATGTTTTAGAGCGTCCGCTCACCAGCAGGCACTCGCATATAATGTTTTAGAGCGTCAGCTCACCAGCAGGCACTCGCATATAATGTTTTAGAGCGTCAGCTCAGCAGCAGGCACTCGCATATAATGTTTTAGAGCGTCAGCTCAGCAGCAGGCACTCGCATATAATGTTTTAGAGCGTCAGCTCAGCAGCAGGCACTCGCATATAATGTTTTACAGGATCAGCTCAGCAGCAGGCCCAAATATAATGTTTTAGAGCATCAGCTCACCAGCAGGCACTCGCATATGTTTTAGAGCGTCCGCTCACCAGCAGGCACTCGCATATAATGTTTTAGAGCGTCAGCTCAGCAGCAGGCACTCGCATATAATGTTTTAGAGCGTCAGCTCACCAGCAGGCACTCGCATATAATGTTTTAGAGCGTCAGCTCACCAGCAGGCACTCGCATATAATGTTTTCGAGCGTCAGCTCACCAGCAGGCACTCGCATATAATGTTTTAGAGGGTCAGCTCACCAGCAGGCACTCGCATATAATGTTTTACAGGGTCAGCTCACTATCAGGCCTGCACCTAAAATCTTTTACTTGGTCAGCTCACCTGCAGGCCTAAACCTAAAATCTTTTACAGGGTCAGCTCACCTGCTGGCCAGCAACTCAATGTGAATGAGGCCCTCCTTTATGTGATATACAGGTTGTATCGGAGTGCCTCTTCCTTGTAATTTTTGGCAGCACTTGCACTTTATATACAAGTAAATATACAGAAAATAATGTTTTCAATCAATTTTTCCTATAAAATCGATTACTTATTTAGATTGTGAGCCTGGTGATCACTTTAAGCCCTTTTAAGTTGCATCATCAGCAGCATGGTGATAAAAATGAGTGGCAAGGTGACATGGTGTGGAGATGGCAGCATGAGGAGGCCACATAGTGGCACAATGACTGAGTCTGGATAAAAGACTAAGGCCACAGATTGTTTAGAAAGATGCAGATAGAAACAAACAATCTGTGGAGCTGTATCACGGTCACCTGCAGATTACCGGTGGTCACCATGTTAGGCGCATAAAAGAACATCGAAAGTTGATGGGGAAGATATCTAAATGGATCATGGACTTCACGGGGACGTGCGATCAGGCAGAAGTTATCTAGAGTCAACAAAGCGGCAGCAGGGCCTCTCCTGTATAACATTTCCTCATCCAAAATACCGCAGTGACATTCCCTGTAATTTTTTATTACTCATTCCAATAACAGGGCATCTTAAGAGTCCTGTATTGTTATTTATCATCACTACCTCCCCGAGTCGGGAGTGGGTAATTGCCGCGCGCCTGCTGCCTTCCTTGGATGTTTCTGCTTTAATAACTTGACCCACCCTCTCTGGGTGGTTCACAATTATAAAAAAAAAAAAAAAAAGTGGGAAGGCAACAGCAGCCAATCAGAGTTCAGCCATTGACCTCCCATGGATGTGGTATCCCTTTCTCAAGCTCCCTCTCCGGCATCGAACCCTGATTCCCCGCGATCACCATGGTAGGCGCAGAAAAGAACATCATAATTTTTCAAGGGTGTGTATGATGCCCTTCTTTATGTGTAACAAAGGGTGTTTTGGAGAGCCGGTTCCTTGTAATTTTTGGCAGCCCTTTCACTTAGTGCATAGGCTTTATGACTGAAGGAGTCCCACTACCTGAACAATTGTACCACAATGTCAATGAGACCCTCCTTTATGTGATATACAGGCCATTTCGGAGTGCATCTTGCCTGTAATTTTTTGCAGGACTTGCACTTTATATACAATTGAATATACAGGAAAGAATGTTTCCTAACAATTTTTCCTTTAAAATTGATTTTTTTTTTGAAGAAGGGGGGGGGGGGGTTGTGTGTATTTTTGTCAGTCTGTAAAAGTGGCATACAACTCAGACAAAATGATTCCCAGCAGCGACCTGGGAGTCCAACCTGGTCTTCCCGATTCATTTTGGTGGTGTTTCTATCACTTTCTGACCTTTTCCAATGGACCAGGCACCCTCCCCCCTCTTCAGAGCAGAGGGTGCCTGGTTGTCTCCCATTGACTTCCATTATACTCGGGTGCTCGAGCACACGAATATAGCAATGTGTTCGGGCCGAACACCCGAATACTTTGGTGCTCGATCATCACTAGTCTGTATGCTTTTGATTATTACAGGTTATATTCTGGCTTGTTAGTATGTGATGTAATTTTATGTGCTTGTTTAGCTGTCCTTTTGTTCTATTCTATTCTTGGGACATGTATTACTTTTACTACGTATTGCAACTTGCACTATGCACTTTAGATGTATTTTTGTACAAATTTTGTGATCCTGAGATAGACTGGGACGCTATAATGAGACGTATTTAGCTCATTGAATATACGGTATAACCATTTACTGCAGTACTAATGTATCCTCTTTATTAACAAACTCAGGCTGAGAACATTGCAATGCCACTGCCACAGAGGCCCCCTAGAAATGGAAGATGGGTTACTGTAGGTTCAGGTAGACTGAGAGTTGTGGATAGAAGGCATGTCCCACAGTCTGTGGCTCTCCAGTAATCTTTCAGAGTGCAAGAGCAACATGGAGGATGGCTCAAGCACAGTGGGTGAGAAACAATCATCTCCCATGCCTAAAGTATTTAAGACTGCAGCCAAAGACAAAAAGGAGAAGGTGAGGATTGATAGTAAGCAGCTGTTGGTGGGCGATTCCATCATAAGGGGTGTGAAGTTTGAGGAGAATGGTGTTGTGAGATGTCTCCCTGGTGCTACCGCTAGCAGGGATAGACGACGGATCCTAAATATTGTTAGGCAAGCAAAGCAGGAAAGGGAAGTGGATGTTATTCTCCATCTTGGGACAAACGATCTGGCTTGCAATGAGGTTTCAAAGGTGAAAGAAGCTTTTCATACACTTGGAAAGAATATACGGGAGGTTGCATCCACTGTTTCATTCTCTGCAGTTTTGCCTGTGCATAACCTTCAGCATGACAGGAAGATGCGCATTAAGGAATTCAATGTATGGCTTGGTGAAGTGTGTCTGAACCAAGGGTTTGGCTTTGTGTCTCATGATAGCTCTTGTTGGAATGGAAAAGAACTGTACAAGAAAGATGGTTTGCATCTTTCTCTCAAGGGAACGAATGTCCTCAGTGAACAGTTCCAAGTATTTGCTAAGAAGCATTTAAACTAGGAAAGGGGGGCAAAAGAGTGATAATCCAGCAGTCCGACTGCCCCCCGGAACAATGCCAGTAGAGGCCAGTAGCACAAAGGTTAAGAAATTACAAGCTCAGAGTCTTGTCTACAAATGCTCGCAGTCTAGGGAATAAGATCAATGAGCTTGAGGCTATAATGGCATCTGAGAATATAGATGTAGTGGCTGTTACTGAGACGTGGTTCAAGGGGAGTAATGACTGGGATATATCAATACCAGGGTTCTCTCTATACAGGAAAGACAGAGAAGGCAAGAAGGGGGAGGGGTGGCCCTGTATGTGAAAGATAGCATAAAATCGAATTTGATACAAGTTAGCGAGAACAATTTAGAGTCAGTTTGGGTTACCTTGCAGCTTGATAATCATAAGGTAACTCGTGTAGGTGTTATATATAGACCACCTACCCAAATCAAAGAATTAGATGATCTACTAGTTGAGGAAATAGCTAAAATGACATTGAAGGTGGAAGTTATCATTATGGGAGACTTCAATCTTCCAGATGTAAACTGGAAAACCAAAATAGCTAGTTCTGCCAAGAGTACAGATATTCTAAATTCCCTACTGGGATTATCTCTACAGCAAGTAGTGGAGGAGCCAACCCGGAAGGAGGCCATTTTAGATTTAGTATTCACAAATGGGAATTTGGTATCGGATATTACTGTAGGGTAAAGCTTGGGATCTAGTGATCACCAGTCAGTGTGGTTTACTATAAGTACAGTGACTGAGTCACACCACACAAAAACAAAAGTTTTAGATTAAAAAAAAAGACTTTTCTAAAATTAGATTAGTGGTATACGAGTCCCTATCAGATAGGAACAGTTTCAATGGAGTCCAGGAGAAATGGGACTACTTAAAAGGCAACAGATGGGGCGTGGCCGCGAAGCCGAGGAGTATGGTCGCTTGAATTCAGAGCTCCTGCTCCAGCAAAGCGTTCCAGTTTAGCA
Source organism: Bufo bufo (assembly GCF_905171765.1). Taxonomy (NCBI): domain Eukaryota; kingdom Metazoa; phylum Chordata; class Amphibia; order Anura; family Bufonidae; genus Bufo; species Bufo bufo. The sequence continues at coordinate 120,938,693 of NC_053397.1, forward strand.
GAACCCTAAATTCGCTCTCCAACCTTTCCTCCTGGTGTCAGCCATCACCGGAATCATCCCTGATGATGACTTGAGGGAAACGAAGCATGAAGATGCAGGGGAAGCTGGAATTTTTCTTTGGCCAAGATCGGGACAAAGATGGCGCCGGCACATGAAACCCGCATGCAGAGCCTTCCTCCAGCCAGACATCCTCGGCAAGTGTTTGCTCTCCTCGAGCCTCAGAAGATGGAAGCTCGCAACAACAGAGCTCTCGAGGTTCCCCGCAACATACCCGGATGGGTGAGAGCATGATTAACACTAAAGGGGACAAGGCGAGGCACAATAATGCTTCCCCGGGCAACCCTGTGGCGCTGTGGTCCCCTACTACACGTCCGGCGAAGCAGAGACCTAGGCTACAAGATCCCGCGGCAGCGGAACATGAAGCCGATGGAAGCCAAGGCCTAACAGATAGAGGTGCTTCGCAATTTCCTTACGGACGACAAACTTGCGTCCAGCATTCTACTAAAGGACATGTTTTTGGCCTTTAATCACTCGGTTACTACTCATTTATCTCAGCTAATCGTGCCTATCCAAACATCTGTCACTGATTTAGGACATAGAGTTCAGCATGTCGAACAAAAGATGGGTGAATTCGCTGAGTCGCATAGCAGCCTGATAGATTCACACGATGTCCAATCGGAAGAAATCTCATACTGAGCGAAAGTGGTGGATTTAGAGGACCGATCCCGCAGAAACAATTTGAAAACTGCGGGGAGTGCTGGAGACTGTCCAGGCTACGGATCTCCAAGACTACATTAAAAGGCTGATCAAACTTCTTCTGCCTAACTGCACCGAGCAAGATCTCATTATAGATCGGGCCCACAGAATTGCTAAACCAAAGCATTTACCCGACGATACACCACGGGATGTTTTGGCCCGTTTGCATTTCTTCCATGCCAAAGAAGAAACCCTGGCGGCGGCAAGGAAAATGTATGCCTTACCGGATCCGTACCAACAAGTGAAGCTTTTTGCGGACCTATCCATAGCCACCTTACAACTACGCCGTACGCTAGCTCCCATCACCCTAGCACTGAGGTCACACTCCATCCCATACCGCTGGGGTTACCCTGTAAAATTGCTAGTCCAAAAAAATTGAGCTGTAGTGGTTATACGTTCGGTAGAAGAGGGAAAAGCTGTACTAGCCACCTGGAACATCACAGCAGCTGAGGTCCCTTCTGCAAAACAACACCAACATCTACCGGAAGATAGAGTGGCACCGAGTAGAAAGTCGCCGTCAGAAGAAACACCGTTGAGGGGTTCTTTTACATATCCTGCATCCAGCAGGAGCGGGGATTTGTTCTACCTTCTTGGATTCTCCTTGTGGTAGGCTTGACTGTTTCCCCCCCCACAAAGATCACAAGGGGTTTTTGAGTATTAACCCTTGTGCTATTTCTTTACTGCCCCAATACCTGGGCAGCCAGTTCTGGTTTATAATGTTAATGTTCATAATTATCTGTGTTTTTTCATAGAGCCGAGTCCCTATTTCACCATACATTTGATTGTACAGCAATGTGTTGATGTGCGGTTCCCTCTACATCATCTGAGCTTTTTCTCATTGGCAGCTATACACCTAAGATGGTCTTGAAAGTAGGATCCTTAAATGTCAGGGGCTTAAATAGTCCATTCAAGAGACAGATGATGTGGAGGGAAGCTCTTTCGCTCAAATGTGATGTTTTCTGTGCACAAGAAACACACATAGTGGAGGCAGATGTAGGGAGGTTAAAACACCCAGCTCTCCCGACCTTGATTCATTCCCACGGTTTAGGTAAAAAGAGGGGAGTGCTTTTAGCGATTCTAAATTCAGTGGCACACACAGAGAAGACTACAGTTGTAGATGAAGGGGGACGTTATGTTATACACGTATGCTCTATAAATAATGTCATTTACACACTGGTGGGAGTATATGCCCCAAATGTCTGGCCTATGCGGTTTCTAAACAAGCTCTTTAAAAGAGTACAGTCCCTGAAGGAAGGCAGAGTTATCATCTGTGAGAATTTGAATCTGGTCCCTGATCCAAATCAAGACTCCTCCTCTGTAGTGAGAACTTGTTCTACTTCTCTTGCTCCGTCATTATTAGCTAACTCCCTATTTGATGTCTGGCGCATTTACCATGCATCCGAAAGGGATTTCTCATACTACTCACCTGCACATCATTCCTACTCCCGCATTGATTTGATTTTAGTAGACAGAGTTTCCCTGGCTGCATCCGTACGTTCCTCTATTGGGACGATTACTTGGTCGGATCATGCTCCAGTGTCCGTAGAGTTAGCAGAGGAGTTTGTCACCCCTCCAAACCAGATATGGAGGGCTAACAAATTTATATTGGCTAATACCAAGTATCAATCTGAGGTGTCTGCTGCCTTAAAGGAATACTTTAAATTCAACGCTGCCTCTGTGCCAGACTCCACCGTGGTATGGACAGCTCCTAAGGTGTATATTAGGGGCATCCTACTGAAATGGAGTCAGAAACACCAGACCGACCTTATAACGCAAATTTAAACCGCAGAAGCACAAAACAAGATTTCCCTGTCATTGGAGCTTGCTGAAAAGCTCAGACTCCTTAGATTTCAACTTAGAGAATGTTTTTTGCATACATATGAGCTCTCTATTAAAAAGACTAAAGCCAGGTATTATTCACAAGCCAACAAAGCAGGGAGGTTGATAGCAAACCGGGTAAAAGCAAGGGCCTTGAAATCTAAGATAGCATTCCTTTGGGACCCCTCTAAATCCTATAAATTGTACGATCCAAAGGCTATAGCCAACAGATTTATGTCTTATTACTCCCAACTGTACAATTTAAAAGAGGAACCAGGTTTTATCCCCGCTTCCCCCGGTGATATAGATAACTTTCTGATTTTGTTAACAATTCCCTCCTTGGATAAAGCCCAAAGCGAATCCCTCTGTGCTCCCATCTCTCAAGAGGAAATCTCTAGAGTAATAACTGGATTGCCACAGCATAAAAGTCCCGGCCCAGATGGGCTTCCAAACTCCTACTACAAAATCTTCTCCGGTTGTCTGCTCCCACATCTTCATGCAGCCCTGTCTCGTGCCATGGCAACGGGGAAAATGCCTAAGGAAATGCTAGAGGCGGTTATTGTGACTCTGCCCAAACCCGGAAAAGATCCTTCAACTCCACAAAACTTCCGCCCCATCTCTTTACTTAACACAGACCTTAAAATCTATGCAAAGATTTTAGCAACCCGATTAGCTGATATTATCCCTACTCTAGTGGCCCCAGATCAAGTGGGGTTTGTGAAGGGGCGCCAAATCATGGATAACTCAAGGAGAGTACTAAATTTGATCGACTTTGTTAATCGAGCCAGAATACCGGCGGTGTTGGTCACCCTGGATGCAGAGAAGGCCTTCGACCGAGTTAACTGGTCGTTTGTCTTCTCGGTACTCCAAAGGATGGGTTTTCCAAAGTCCATATTACAAGCCATACAGGTTCTTTACACCAACCCTTCGGCCCGAGTGTTAGCAAATGGGGTATTGTCTAATCCGTTTGCACTGTCTAATGGCACGAGACAGGGATGCCCCGTCACCCCTAATATTTATTCTGTCCCTAGAACCACTGGCGCAAGCAATCCGTTAAACGAACAGTGTAGAGGGAGTACAAATTGGAGACAGACAACATTGCATATCTATGTACGCAGACGACATCATCCTGTCCTTAACATACCCTCGGGTGTCCTTGAAGGTAGTGATGGATATCATTCGTTCTTATGGAGCTCTTTCATATTACAAGATCAATGAAAGTAAATCCCAAGCCCTCCCACTGGGGATCCCAGAAACAATCTTGTCCCAGATAAAAGAGGAATTCTCATTAGATTGGCAGAAATCCATGGTTCAATATCTGGGTTTTAAAGTGACAGCCACCCCTCAAGAGTTATACAAAGCCAACTCCCCCCCTCTTGCAGTCGCTCCAACCAGAGCTTAATAATATGGCCAAATCAGAACTATCCTGGTTAGGACGTATTGCAGCTTTTCAACAACACACACTCCCAAAGTTATTATATCTATTCCGCACTATCCCCATTCCAGTACCGGTGTCCTTTTTTAACTTAGCTAATAAAATGTTAAACGCCTTTATATAGAATAAGGCCAGACCGAGAGTTGCTAGAAGTATTATGTATAGACATAAAAGAAGCGGGGGCTTAGGTTTGCCCAATATTAATGATTACTACCTAGCTTCTAGAATCAATCAGCTAAAGGAGTGGTGGACAGGAGAAACGGGGAAACATTGGGTACATATTGAGAAATCACAAATCCCTGGCCGCAACTTACGTGCCCTACTTATGGCCGCATTGCATGATTGCTATACAGGCCTTCAACCCGCATATTATGTCTCCACGTCTCTAGCTATGTGGAAAACGTACCATGAAAAGGGTCGAGATACCCCTATACCATTGGCGCATCTCACCACAATCGAATCTCTCCAATATCTGACTCCGGATCTGAATCTGAGGCTGTGGAGAAACAAAGGAATTATGACAGTAGCTGACCTACTGTCAGGCTCAGATTTGTTATCCTTTGATACTGTTATGCGAAATATTCCCCCAAAAGAAGCTTTTTCTTATCTTAAAATAAGACAGACATACGCTGGGGAATAATCACTTTCACTTTTAAAGGTCACATTCAGTTGTTAATCCGGTGGTCCGCGACTAATTCTGTGTACATAGGGATCAGATCCCTATACATGTACTTAGGAGATAAAGAGCGATTTATTAAACCAGCTCCACTTCTAGCATGGGAGGCGGATCTAAAACAAACATTTACTCCTGCGCAATGGTCAGCTGCAAACAAGCTAGCTATTCCCACTCTCAAATGCTCCTCGCACCTAGAAGCTCACATTAAAACTACACTTAGGTGGTACTATACCCAGGTCAGGCTACATGCATTCTTCCCGAACGCAAGTGAGAAGTGTTGGAGAGGTTGCGGTTGTAATGGGACATTGCTACACATACTTTGGGCTTGCCCGTGGATACATTCTCTTTGGACGCGAGTTTTCACTAAAATATCTGGGATTGCTGGATGTCAGATTTCTCCGAACCCAGCCCTTGCCCTGCTATTGATGGATCTGGATAAAATCCCAATTAAATCTAGGATTATCATTTTGCACCTACTGCTTGCCACTAAGCTAGCAATCATGAGAAATGGGAAAAGTACCAAAATCCTTGATATACATGAGATTATCAGAATGGTAGATACAGCAAAATCCTACGAATATATGATGGCCCATCAAACTTTCCAAGTAAGACGTCATGTTCAGTTATGGGAGGCCTGAGTCCAGCAGTTCCGGGTAGGGTCGGAGTGAATGGCTATACGGGGAAAAGTGGGGTGTGGGGTTAATTGGACTGTACACGCATAACCTCGACTGTCTCTATTGATTTATATGCATCTTATTGATGAGTAGATGACACGGCCTAGACTTATGTTTTGTTTTGCTTTATTTTGCTTAGTATGCAAGTTATGATTTTGTTATAACATTCTGTACGCAAATGATACTTTGTTTAAGCACTTTAAAAAAAAAAAAGATGGAGTATCAAGCTCAATAATACACCTTGATATCTGTAAAATGTACTTTTATCACATGAGCATTTACTCTGACAAAAAAAATCTATTGAAACTTAAAAGGCAACAGATAATTGCATTAGGCTGGTCAGTAAAAGCAAAAAAGGAAGAGACCACTATGGTACTCAGCAGAAGTGGGTAAAATCATTAAAAACAAAAAGGATAGCATTTAGTAATTATAAAAAAAACAAAAAAAAAAACGAGGATGACACGCAAAATTTATAAGATTAGACAGAGGCCAAGCAAGTTATAAGCTTCTAAAGCACAGGCAGAAGAGATATTAGCTCAGTCAGTGAAAACAGGCGATAAGACATGCTTCAGATACATAAATTAAAAAAGGAAACTAAAACAAGGAATTACCAAATTAAAAACAAAAGGAGGAAGGTATATGTAAGAAGATAAAGAACTAGCCGACTGCCTCAATGAATACTTCTGTTCAGTTTTTACAAAGGAAAATGACCTCAGTTTGGAAGGAAGATTAATGAATCTTTTGATGCATGTGTCTTTACAGAGGAAGAGGTTCCAAGTCAGCTGTCTAAAATTAATACAAATAGGTCACAGGGGCCTGATGGGATACACCCAAAGCTATTAAAAGAGCTTAGTGGTGAACTAGCAAAACAGATTTATTTTACCAATCACTGGTAACAGGAGTCATCCCAAAAGATTGGAAATTGGCAAATGTGGTGCCCATTCACAAGAAAGGTAGTAGGGAGGAATCGGGCAACTATAGGCCAGTAAGCCTGACATCAATAGTGGGGAAATTAATGGAAATCATACTTAAGGAGAGGATTGTGGAACATCTAAAATCCCATGGATTGAAAGATGAAAAACAGCATGGGTTTACTTCAGGGAGATCATGTCAAACTAATCTTATTGATTTTTTTTGATTGGGTGACTAAAATAATAAATGGCGGAGGTGCAGTAGACATTGCTTATCTAGATTTTAGTAAGGCTTTTGATTCTGTCCCACATAGAAGGCTTATCAATAAAATGCAGTCTTTGTGTTTAACCACACGGCTATAGTCGCTCTCTTTATACCGTGTTTTTTAACAGATCTGTATAAACTCTCCAAGCCACCAAAAGAGCCGGGTGCTTTAGGATTAAAATATGTCTTTTGCAAATATTTTTCAGGCTCCTGTGTAGTTATGATTGTATTGAGATCTGTGAAGAAGACTTTTTATGCGTGTTTATTTCATACGCGTGTGCTATATCAGCGAAGCCATTACCGCATATATACCAACACAGCTTTATATACAGTTTTACACTATAGAGGAATAATCTATTATTAATCTATTATAAATAAATTTATACTGTGTATAGAGTTCTGGTGGGAGTGGGGGAGTGTATGTTTGATCACCATCACCCCTAGTGAGTGTCACCTGTTACAAGTTATATAAGCGGAGTCTCTCTCAGTCTATGATCAGCACAGATCAACCAGCAGTAGTCTATTTCAGACTCGCAAGATACTTGTCAAGTTTACATACAACCTCACAGCGGATCATCCATAAATGTAAGTCGTTTTTTATCATACATTTTTTATGTATCATTTTACAGCTATTGTTTTATATTTGTTTTTCAGTGTTTTGTGTATACAAAATTGGTTAGCAAATTTGTAAAAATGGATTTTATTATCTCGTTATTTATATTTTGCGAGACAGTAGAGCTCGAAATTTGTGTAGTACAAACCTAGATTTAACCAATTTGTGCAACCAATTGAGTTATTTTGTAAATACCCACTCAGAATTAAATTTATCCATGCCAGACAAGGATAAAATTAGTCAATTGTCTGAGTTGAAACAAAATATCGCTTCTCTGTTCGAAACATCTCTGAGAAGGACGGAGAGTCCGTTCCCGAGAACTCCAGAGACACAGTTTTCATTCCAGACTGCTCTGACAAGACCTTTTAGTACATTATGACTACATATGGTCGGTGGCGGTTTGAATGAAATGTCTAAACTTAAACAGCACCTTTTTAAAAAGGTCAAAGTCTGCAAAAATAGCTCTGAAAACTTTATCGGTCTCTAAAAGATCTTTAGCCCCCAGGAGGCGTAGAAGGGTTAACAGAGCAAAAGCGACAGACACAGCGCAACAACCAATGACGCAACAACACTATGACGATCCCTTAGAAGGCCCTAGCGGTGCAGGTTTGAATAACAGAGTACACACAGCCGAGATTGGTACGCGTGGTTATGACGCTCCTCTAGAAGGTGGCGATACTACCTTGCGTTTCTACTTGGTTACTTTTTAAGCACACTATGTACTCCAAACTATTTGATTGCTTGATAAAGACTTGGTTAAGTCGACACGTCGCATTATATGCTGCTGAGGAAATAAAAAAAATTGAATCTTTGCACAAATTGAGTGCTTTGGATAATATATATATATATATATATATATATATACATACATACACACACACATTCTACATGATGTCCTAAGGCAGTGCTTCTCAAATAGTGGGGCGCGCCAGGCTCCGTAGAGGGGGGCTCGTTCAGGGCCGGCCTTTGGGGTGTGCGAATTTCTTCTGTATAATGCCGGCAGGCAGGCTGGGCGGCCGGCGCGTTCCTCAGTGATGTCACGTGCCTGCTTTATGAATGAAGCAGGCGGCGCAGACAAGTGACGTCACTGAGGGACGCGCCGGCCGCCCGGCCGGCATTATACAGAAGAAATTCGGATATACGGTACTATTAGGAGTGAGGGGGGCATGTTTAATAACTTTAAACGGCGGCGGCGGGCACACGGAATCTGTGGATGGCACAGTTAAGGGGTGGGGGTCTGTGGATGGCACTGTTATGGGTTGGGGGGGGGCACTGTGGATGGCACTGTTATGGGGTGGGGGGTCTGTGGATGGCACATATATAACAGTGCCAGCCACAGATCCCCCCCATAAGTGTCCATCATCCACAGATCCCCCCATAAGTGTCCATCATCCATAGATCCCCCCATAAGTGTCCGTCATCCACAGATCCCCCATAAGTGTCCGTCATCCACAGATCCCCCCCATAAGTGTCCGTCATCCACAGATCCCCCCCATAAGTGTCCGTCATCCACAGATCCCCCCCATAAGTGTCCGTCATCCACAGATCCCCCCATAAGTGTCCGTCATCCACAGATCCTCCCATAAGTGTGTGTCCGATCCACATTTCTTTCTATTTTTATTCTATTATACGTTAATAAGGATACAGTGTTATGCAGAGGTGTACTTATAACAATTTTATAGACAAATGATACTATTTACAGTCGCGCGGGGGGCATGACAGAAAATAATTGAGAAGCACTGTCCTAAGGTGACACCCTAACAGGACACCACTTGCGAGATCTAGCCTTAAGAAAGCAAATACTATATTTTCAGTGGACAGTGTATATCCAATGTAAATCAAATGTGTATTTGTGGTCATGGCTACGGCCAAGAGATATCTGAAGAACCCTAGGGAGAGAAACAACGGGAACAACCTAACCCAGCTAGGCGTGTCTTAACTAACCTGACTAAATGGCTTGTTGTGTGCCCTAAGCCATGATCGTGGGTAGGCCTATAAGTGGGCATACCCTGTGGAAATGAGAAGATAAGGGAGGGAGGGTGGGGCACCTGAGATCCCACGCCTGTGAGTGAGGCTGTGGCTCGTATATGAAGAGCCTCCACCCCTCCCACAAATGCAGGCTGACTAATCAGCCTTACCAACTTGTGGTCATGGCTACGGCCAAGAGATATCTGAAGAACCCTAGGGAGAGAAACAACGGGCACAACCTAACCCAGCTAGGCGTGTCTTAGCTAACCTGACTAAATGGCTTGTTGTGTGCCCTAAGCCATGATCGTGGGTAGGCCTATAAGTGGGCAAAAACCAAGCCAAGTAGGGTAGAAAAGGAACTCGAATGGCATGTGCAAACTAATCCCGAAGCCAACTGCAAGGCGTCGGGGATCTAGAGCGAAAAATTCAGGGTGTATGAGGCAAGGCCAGAAGGAGACCTACAACCCATCTTGTGGATGACAAGGCCAGAGACATGATACTCAATATTGCGGATACTGCCCCAAAGCGGAATGGAGGACCGGGAATACGTTGTGAAATAGATCATGAAAACCAAATGAACCTTGTAAAGTTTTGGTTCTACGGAATACTGGCAATGCCCTAGCCTCAGGAGATCGTGGGACCGAAACCTAACTGCCTAGACTATGCAGGAATGAGGGCCAAAAAGAACTATGTAGATGGGAAGAGAATCCTTGAATAGTTCCCCAGACAACAGCTATCTGCTAGCCGTGGTCCGCGCGTTGTTCTACTGTGTGCCCCTGAGAATTGTTTTAACGCTTGAGACGAGAAGACCGACCTACTATCTGAATCTTCTACCATGAGGAAATGCTGAACTTTGTCTAAAACTCGATTCAACGTGGTTGTAGGGAGTATGAGGTTAGTGCAGAAAGAAGCTACGAAGCCATAATATACAAGATTCTGTCTATGCCCTCCCATGAGTGAGGGAATGCAATTGCAATGAAGCTACTGGCGAAAATGAATTCCTGGTCATGGTAAAAAAGCAAAGACTTTGCGCGGGGACCTGGTTGGGAAGATATGATAGACTACGATCAGAGACTGAAATGCTAGAGGGAATTACCCTACTTGTTCCTCCTCTGGCAGGACCTGAACGAAAGCATGAACAATTAAAGCAAGGCAAAAAATCTGCGTAAGACATGACAATGATGCTGTAGGGTTAACCTAAAACATAAAGTGAGCGATCAACATGGATTATTAGGAAATTAGGGAAGCAGGTATGTATGTGATACAGATGGACACAGATGGACAACCAACCAGGCAATCAGCCCAGCAGGACTAAAGACTGTCACCGGGCCCCCGAATGCCGCCATCGGGCCCCCGAAGCCGTGGGGCCGAGAATTCTTTATATATTTTATAGCCGGCTTGATAATTCCTGGCCGTGTTGGAGGAGAGGGAATGTTGTACCAGGTTCCTGGCGTGAGAAAGGAGGGACTCTAATCCATCACCCGGGAATTGAAGGCTGGGAGAGGGGACCCCGCGGGTTCTGCTTCTGGCATCACCTGGAAAAAAAGGGGGTGACCCAGAAATACCGCACCACGTAGCCCGGTGAAGGACCGACCTGGCAGTGCCAGGAAAAAGTAAATCAGGAAGGGACAGGCATGGGTGAGACGAGTGTGAAAAAGTAGGGAGCCTGTGCGGATCATGGGGAAGTATCTTAATGGATAGGAGGCTAAGCCTAGACGGATCCGCCGACAGCGGGAGACCCTGGAAAAAACCCAGAATAGTAGACATGCAGGGAGACCAGACCTGAATGTACCAGGCAGAGAAGGAAGAAAAGGGCCTGGATGGACCGGGGGTAATGATACATAAAAAATAAACCGAACGTACCCGTTCCCAGTAGAACAAAATCGAGTCGAGTCAGAAGGAGGAATAACTGAAGAGATGACAGCCTGGGCGATCCAGGAGACAGAGGTAGGTATGAGCCTGGGCGATCCAGGAGACAGAGGTAGGTATGAGCCTGGGCGATCCAGGAGACAGAGGTAGGTATGAGCCTGGGCGATCCAGGAGACAGAGGTAGGTATGAGCCTGGGCGATCCAGGAGACAGAGGTAGGTATGAGCCTGGGCGATCCAGGAGACAGAGGTAGGTATGAGCCTGGGCGATCCAGGAGACAGAGGTAGGTATGAGCCTGGGCGATCCAGGAGACAGAGGTAGGTATGAGCCTGGGCGATCCAGGAGACAGAGGTAGGTATGAGCCTGGGCGATCCAGTGGGAAACAGGAAAAAACATAGCATATTAATAAATGAACATACACATACAGAACGGCCCTGCTACCACTACATATTCGTACAGATGACGGCAGGCAAATGGTCAGCGTGCAATGACTGTGCATAGTGTCTAGGCTAAAGCTGTGTATTTCCAACCCAGGTGAGTCGTATTCATGTAAAACACAGCCCAGCATGCGCGCCAACGTGAGGATTTTGCACTGTATGACCAGCTCCTAGCAACCACAACAAAGAATAGAGGAGCTGGTTTAGCAGCAAGCCACTTTCAAGAGCAATGTCAGTGTGTGTGAACCTGATCTGCAAACTGCCGCTGTAGGAAGCATAGAGGAACTGGGAGGAGCGAGCACCGGTAAGTTTGGGCAGCAATGACAGTACTAACCAGGACACCACCTGCAATTCAAAACACACAAGTCTGGCAGTGGTTCTCAACATGCGTTCCTACGCTGGAACGCACACCGACCCCGCGACCGGAAGCAGGGAAACACATGAGCGCTGATCGGAGGAGCCCTGTGGACGGGATGGACTGAGGGAAGACGCGTACAGGCGGTGTACAAGCGGCGGACGACTCGGACTGCAGTAGTGAAAGAGAGTTTTTCTTTTTTTTTTTCTTTTAAAGGAGACCAGTCTGAGTGAATATGAACCAGGATTAAAGAAGACCAAAAAAAAAAATCTCCCTGAGGTGAACAGAAAAGTAGGCCTATGGAATGTAACAGACCACGAGGAAAGGAAAGTAAGCCTGAAAAGAACACCGTTATGTTTGTCGGGAGAGAGGTACCAGAGCGGTGGGTGCAGACTGCCCCGGTGAGATTATTGAGTAAAACCATGACGTAGCAATGAACAGGAGAATAGAGCTTTGAGTGGAAGCAGAGTACACCACATGATGTAACAACAAATGGGGCTTTGGATGCGCATGGTACCTAAAAAACATGGTATGGGCGCAGCTCTGAGTATGGGAATGGAGTATAGGACAAGATGTAAAAGCAGACATGCGGACGCAGCTTTGGATGTGAACGGAATATTAACTTGATGTGACAGCAGACATGGAAAGAACCTGTAGTAGCATAGGACGTGTGAACGCAGCTCTGGGTGTGAGTAGAGTAAACCTGATATATCGATAGACGGATGAATGCAACTCTGGTCGAGGGTGGAGTGAAAAAATGATTTGACAGCGTAGTGTGAATGCACCTCTGGGTCTGGCCAAGAATGAAATTGGTAGAACAGAAGCTCTAAATGTGAGTGGAGCATAAACCTGATGTAACAGTGAAAAGTGAATGCAGCTCTGAAACAAGCCTAGTATGAACATGTTGTGACAGCGGACATGTAAACACAGCTCTCACAGTGAGCAGAGAAAACATGTTATATCAGTCGACGCATGATTGCAGCTCTGGTTGTGAGTGGAGCAAGGTGTGAACACCAGGGTGGTGCGTCCAGAGAATAAAAATGGAGTAACAGTAGCAGCTGTAAGCCGAGTACACAACATGTAATAACAGGCATGTAATACGGATCCGGCTGTCGGCTGGGTACGGAATGATATGACCGCAGCTTGAATGTGAGACCAATCTGAGTGAATACAAACCAAGAGTAGGAAAGTACTGGACAGTAAAGACGTGCAGATGCAGCATAAAGACATGAAATAAAAGCCGAAAGTGTAAATGCCGCTCAGGATAACAGCAGAGCATAAAAGTGCAGCAGGGTTTTTAAGTACATGGAGCAGTGAAATACGTGAAGTCTAAGGATAGTGGTAGCAGGGGGAGGGGGGAGACACAAAACCAAGTTGAAAAGAAATAGAAGTATTTAGCCCCAACGAGCAAACCTGAGGTAGCAGATTCTGAGGCAAAGCCTCCCGTTTGCTAGCAAAGTCGGTTCCGACCGGCCAGGAGAGACGGCCCCGCCCAACCTACTTACATTGTATAGCGCTTGCATGCTACGGTAGCAGAGAGCAAAACAACAAGCTCTATTCTGGCTCCATGCTGCAAAGAAAGACTCCTACCACCAGAGAAGCTAGTTTGCTAATGACACCCAGCAGCAGCTGTGCACCTGAGATCCCACGCCTGTGGCTCGTATATGAAGAGCCTCCGCCCCTCCCACAAATGCAGGCTGACTAATCAGCCTTACCAACTTGTTACTTTTAACAGTGTATGTATCTTCACAGGCAGCTGTAACAATTTGTCGACTTTCAGCTCACAGACTGTGAAAAGAGGAGGCAGAGTGAAGCTGCTTTCAACTACAGTATATTTAGTAAATAGCACAATGTGCCCACCATGATTGATCAATATGGTGATCACATGACTGGGGATAGCTTTTCCCCGATGCCTACTGCATATGCCTGAACAGGGACAAGCTTAATTTAAAGCGTTGTACACGTACGGTGCTCCAGAGTAAAGCCCAGGACCATGAGCCATACATTTACACCACTTTGTCAACAACCAGGTTAATAACATCCTGTTATGTATTTGCAATCGCTGAACCTAATCCTTAGGGATTTAACCCTGTGACCAGTCTAAAACGCCGATCTTAATAAATGTGCCCCATGGTTCTCAGAATATGGCTATACAAAAATAGATTTTTATTCTGCACGATTGCAACCAAAATATACAACATAAGAAAACTATGGCACATTTGGTGCATTTTTTGATCTCTTTCAGGAAGAGTTAATAAATAAATTATATGTACCACAAAATGGTAGCATTAAATATAAATCTCACCTACGCTGACTAGAAAATAAAAAAGTTGGCTTTTGGAATGCAATGATGAAAAAAAAAGACAAAAGGTGCTGTGCCCTTAAAGGTGTTGTGTTCTGAAGAACATTCTACACTTTTCAAACCAGAATCTGGATCTGAACACTTTTGTAATTACATGCAATAAAAAATTTGGTATAGCCAGTAAGATATATAATAAAACTAGCAGAAGGACCCGGCTTCGCATGGGTATATTTCATTTCAGGTTTCCGTGTGTCGTAAAAAGATAAACAGTATCCCCCATAACAGTGATCTCTACAGTACCCGCCTCTTTAACAGTGACCGGCCCTTTAACAGTGACCTCCACAGTGCCTGCTCCCTTAACAGTGACCTCCACAGTGCCTGCTCCCTTAACAGTGACCTCCACAGTGCCCGCTCCCTTAACAGTTACCTCCAAAGTGACCGCCCCTTTAACTGTGACCTATTGGCTGATAAGGGACATGTGACTGTGTGTACAGTCTATTTATGGCTGTGTTGTTATGAATATTTAAGAACCTGCAAACTGTTAAAAGCTGTGATCAGTTGTTATGGAAACCTGGAGTGGGACCTGCAAGTTTCTATTGGCTAATAAGGAACATGTGACCGTGTAAATGGCAGTTCGGATTCAAGTAAAAGGCTTGCTGGCTTCTATTGGCTAATGCAGGTAATTTTTTGGGACTATCTCAGGAACCGCAAGTCCTAGAGAGCTGAGACTAGTCTAAAACCTTCCCGGACACCTGATGTACCTGTGTGCCAAATTTGGTGAAGATCGGCCCAGTCGTTTGGTCACGAATAAAGAACGTCTAGACAGACAAACTCATTTTTATATATGTAAGAGATGTATATGTATAGTGCCACCTGCTGTTTGTTCTTCCCCTTATTTTTTTGTCCATCTTACTGAGCTGGTCGAACATGCTCAGTTTAAATCTTCAACTTTCACCAGCCACATAAAAACACCAAGTTGGAGCTCACCTCACCATACACCACCGAGGAGCACAGACGCAGAACCGGAACCAAGGCTGAGAAGTAGCGAAAAAAGTAGATTGTCCAGCTTCACCTTGCAGTGCGTTTTATTAGGAAACGTGCTTAAAAACCAAACATCAGGCTCATTTCATCAACATGTTTCGGATCAACATATATTACAGATCCTTCCTCATGACACAGAGAATAAGACTGACAATTCTTATATACAGAGGAAAAGCAGTGATTCAGCTGTGGATTATTAATTGGCAATTAGACTGCTTTCACCCCACCCACAGCATATACCACTGAGACACAGGAACAGAACTGCATGAGGAGAGAAAAAAAAATAAAAAAAAATTTTTTTTTCTCCCCTCTCTTCCTTCCACGCAAGAACCGCCCCTAAAGGACAAGAGAAGAAGATACATCTAATAATGCAATATTAAATCTTGTCTTTGATTAAGGCCCAAAGGCATACAGGACTGAAATCCAAAAATCCAATAGGCTTCTCTATTAAGAAGAGCTTTCCTATGGTCTCTGCCCCGTTTAGGAAAATGAACTCGCTCAATGCCCTGAACTTTCATGCCAGCAATATTGCCCTGATGGCAAGAGGCAAAATGCTGGCTGACTGCTGACACATTTTTTACAAAAGCATGAGATATATCTGAGATATGTCTGCATATCCGAACTTTGAGGGCATTGGACGTGCATCCCACATATTGCAATTGAAATATAGAACAAGACACACAATACACCACATGTGCGGTATTACAATTAATGTATTGTTGTATCTCAAATGACTGCTGGGCTGCAACAGAGGCCACATACTGTCCTATTTGTACGACACTGCAACACGTACAAATGCGGTGTCCGCATTTGAACATCCCTTTGGACCTAAGCCAACATTGTTGTGATACCGTACCATCTGAAAACCGACTCGGACTGATTTTTTGAGAAAGTGTTGGCGCCTTGCGGGCAACACATTTTATTCCCTTGTCCACAATTGGTTTCCAGGCGGCATCTGTGCGCAAAACTGTCAGATTTTTCTGACAATCTTGCAGACATCCAGATACTCAAGACTATAGTTAGTTATAAAGAATGGCATTGCAGTCTGGCCTCCTTGTTTTAAACCTTTGTATTTTTTATATTTAGGAAAAACCAGGTCTCGCCTGGGTAACGCAAGAGTTGTTTTTTTAGGCCTCTTTCACACTTGCGTTGTCCGGATCCGTTGTGCACTCCATTTGCCGGAAGTGCCCGCCGGATCCGTAACAACGCAAGTGAACTGAAAGCATTTGAAGACGGATCCGTCTTCAAAATGCGTTCAGTGTTACTATGGCACCCAGGACGCTATTAAAATCCTGGCTGCCATAGTAGTAGTGGGGACCGGGGGAGCAGTATACTTACAGTCCGTGCGGCTCCCGGGGCGCTCCAGAATGACGTCAGAGCGCCCCATGCGCATGGATGACGTGATCCATGCGATCACGTCATCCATGCGCGTGGGGCGCCCTGACGTCACTCTGAAGCGCCCCGGGAGCCGCACGGACGTTAAGTATACTGCTCCCCACTACACTTTACCATGGCAAACAGGACTTTAGCGTCCTGGCAGCCATGGTAACCATTCAGAAAAAGCTAAACGTTGGATCCGGTAATGCGCCGAAACGATGTTTAGCTTAAGGCCGGATCCAGATTCATGCCTTTCAATGGGCATTAATTCCGGATCCGGCCTTGCGGCAAGTGTTCAGGATTTTTGACTGGAGCAAAAAGCGCAGCATGCTGCGGTATTTTCTCCGGCCAAAAAACGTTCCGGTCCTGAACTGAAGACATCCTGAACGGATTTCTCTCCATTCAGAATGCATGGGGATAATCCTGATCAGGATTCTTCCGGCATAGAGCCCCGACGACGGATCTCTATGCCGGAACACAACAACGCAAGTGTGAAAGAGCCTTAGCTGTGTCTATTGAAGACTGTCCGTAACCTCTGATCTGCAGCTGAGCAGTCAACTTTTCTGCCTCTCTAAGGAAGGTGGAATCATCTGAGCAGTTCCTCCTTAATCTGATAAATTCACCCCTAGGGATGTTTTTAACCACGTGTTTCGGATGACAGGACAGGGCTAATAAAGTGGCATTGCCAGCTGTCTCTTTTCTATAAGTACAAGTGGTTATCTCAGATTTTTCCACATCACCATGGAGATGAAATTATTTTTTCTTTTTCTTTCTTCTCATGCAGTTCTGTTCCTGTGTCTCAGTGGTATATGCTGTGGGTGGGGTGAAAGCAGTCTAATTGCCAATTAATAATCCACAGCTGAATCACTGCTTTTACTCTGTATATAAGATTTGTCAGTCTTAGGGCTCATTCAGACGGCCGTATGCTGTCGCAAAAATACTGAATGCTATCCGTTTTTTTGCGGATCCGCAAAAAAAATTAAACATGTCCTATACTTGTCCGTGAAAATCAGGACATGGCCCCATTGAAGTCTATGGGTCCGCAAAAATACTGAATGCTATCCGTTTTTTTGCAGATCCGTTTTTTTGCGGATCCGCAAAAAAACGGATAGCATTCAGTATTTTTGCGGACAGCATACGGCCGTCTGAATGAGCCCTTATTCTCTGTGTCATGAGGAAGGATCTTTAACCACTTAAGGACCACAGGTTTATACCCCCCTAAAGACCAGGCCCTTTTTTACAAATCGGCACTACACTACTTTCACCGTTTATTGCTCGGTCATGCAACTTACCACCCAAATGAATTTTACCTCCTTTTCTTCTCACTAATAGAGCTTTCATTTGGTGGTATTTCATTGCTGCTGACATTTTTACTTTTTTTTGTTATTAATCGAAATTTAACGATTTTTTTGCAAAAAAATGACATTTTTTCACTTTCAGTTGTAAAATTTTGCAAAAAAAACGAGATCCATATAGAAATTTTGCTCTAAATTTATAGTTCTACATGTCTTTGATAAAAAAAAAATGTTTGGGTAAAAAAAAAATGGTTTGGGTAAAAGTTATAGCGTTTACAAACTATGGTACAAAAATGTGAATTTCCGCTTTTTGAAGCAGCTCTGACTTTCTTAGCACCTGTCATGTTTCCTGAGGTTCTACAATGCCCAAACACCCCACAAATGACCCCATTTCGGAAAGTACACACCCTAAGGTATTCGCTGATGGGCATAGTGAGTTCATAGAACTTTTTATTTTTTGTCACAAGTTAGCGGAAAATGATGATTTATTTTATTTTTCTTACAAAGTCTCATATTCCACTAACTTGTGACAAAAAATAAAAACTTCTATGAACTCACTATGCCCATCACGAAATACCTTGGGGTCTCTTCTTTCCAAAATGGGGTCACTTGTGGGGTAGTTATAAGATATTTCTCTCACCCAGCAGGGGTATATGTAAAATGACACCCCAAAACACATTCCCCACCTTCTCCTGAGTACGGGGATACCAGATGTGTGACACTTTTTTGCAGCCTAGGTGGGCAAAGGGGCCCATATTCCAAAGAGCACCTTTCGGATTTCACAGGTCATTTTTTACAGAATTTGATTTCAAACTCCTTACCACACATTTGGGCCCCTAGAATGCCAGGGCAGTATAACTACCCCACAAGTGACCCCATTTTGGAAAGAAGAGACCCCAAGGTATTCGCTGATGGGCATAGTGAGTTCATGGAAGTTTTTATTTTTTGTCACAAGTTAGTGGAATATGAGACTTTGTATGGAAAAAAAAAAAAAAAAAAAAAATCAGCATTTTCCACTAACTTGTGACAAAAAATAAAAAATTCTAGGAACTCGCCATGCCCCTCACAGAATACCTTGGGGTGTCTTCTTTCCAAAATGGGGTCACTTGTGGGGTAGTTATACTGCCCTGGCATTTTCCAGGGGCCCTAATGTGTGGTAAGTAGGTAAATGACCTGTGAAATCCTAAAGGTGCTCTTTGGAATATGGGCCCCTTTGCCCACCTAGGCTGCAAAAAAGTGTCACACATGTGGTATCGCCGTATTCAGGAGAAGTTGGGGAATGTGTTTTGGGGTGTCATTTTACATATACCCTTGCTGGGTGAGAGAAATATCTTGGCAAAAGACAACTTTTCCCATTTTTTTTATACAAAGTTGGCATTTGACCAAGATATTTCTCTCACCCAGCATGGGTATATGTAAAATGACACCCCAAAACACATTCCCCAACTTCTCCTGAGTACGGCGATACCAGATGTGTGACACTTTTTTGCAGCCTAGATGCGCAAAGGTGCCCAAATTCCTTTTAGGAGGGCATTTTTAGACATTTGGATACCAGACTTCTTCTCACGCTTTGGGGCCCCTAGAATGCCAGGGCAGTATAAATACCCCACATGTGACCCCATTTTGGAAAGAAGACACCCCAAGGTATTCAATGAGGGGCATGGCGAGTTCATAGAAATTTTTTTTTTTTGGCACAAGTTAGCGGAAATTGATATTTTAAATTTTTTTCTCACAAAGTCTCCCGTTCCGCTAACTTGGGACAAAAATTTCAATCTTTCATGGACTCAATATGCCCCTCACGGAATACCTGGGGGTGTCTTCTTTCCGAAATGGGGTCACATGTGGGGTATTTATACTGCCCTGGCATTCTAGGGGCCCTAAAGCGTGAGAAGAAGTCTGGAATATAAATGTCTAAAAAATTTTACGCATTTGGTTTCCGTGAGGGGTATGGTGAGTTCATGTGAGATTTTATTTTTTGACACAAGTTAGTGGAATATGAGACTTTGTAAGAAAAAAATAATAATTCCGCTAACTTGGGCCAAAAAAATGTCTGAATGGAGCCTTACAGAGGGGTGATCAATGACAGGGGGGGTGATCAATGACAGGGGGGTTGATCAATGACAGGGGTGGTGATCAATGACAGGGGGGTGATCAGGGAGTCTATATGGGGTGATAACCACAGTCATTGATCACGTCCGTGTAAGGCTTCATTCAGACGTCCGTATGCGTTTTGCGGATCCGATCCATCTATCAGTGCATCCGTAAAAATCATGCGGACATCTGAATGGAGCTTTACAGGGGGGTAATCAATGACAGGGGGGTGATCAGGGAGTCTATATGGGGTGATCACCACAGTCATTGATCATGCCCCTGTAAGGCTTCATTCAGACGTCCGGATGCGTTTTGCGGATCCGATCCATCTATCAGTGCATCCGTAAAAATCATGCGGACATCTGAATGGAGCTTTACAGGGGGGTAATCAATGACAGGGGGGTGATCACCACAGTCATTGATCATGCCCCTGTAAGGCTTCATTCAGACGTCCGGATGCGTTTTGCGGATCCGATCCATCTATCAGTGCATCCGTAAAAATCATGCGGACATCTGAATGGAGCTTTACAGGGGGGTGATCAGGGAGTCTATATGGGGTGATCACCACAGTCATTGATCATGAACCTGTAAGGCTTCATTCAGACGTCCGGATGCGTTTTGCGGATCCGATCCATCTATCAGTGCATCCGTAAAAATCATGCGGACATCTGAATGGAGCTTTACAGGGGGGTGATCAGGGAGTCTATATGGGGTGATCACCACAGTCATTGATCATGAACCTGTAAGGCTTCATTCAGACGTCCGGATGCGTTTTGCGGATCCGATCCATCTATCAGTGCATCCGTAAAAATCATGCGGACATCTGAATGGAGCTTTACAGGGGGGTGATCAGGGAGTCTATATGGGGTGATCACCACAGTCATTGATCACGCCCCTGTAAGGCTTCATTCAGACGTCCGGATGCGTTTTGCGGATCCGATCCATCTATCAGTGCATCCGTAAAAATCATGCGGACATCTGAATGGAGCTTTACAGGAGGGTGATCAGGGAGTCTATATGGGGTGATCACCACAGTCATTGATCACGCCCCTGTAAGGCTTCATTCAGACGTCCGGATGCGTTTTGCGGATCCGATCCATCTATCAGTGGATCCGTAAAAATCATGCGGACGTCTGAATGGAGCTTTACAGGGGGGTAATCAATGACAGGGGGGTAATCAATGACAGGGGGTGATCAGGGAGTCTATATGGGGTGATCAGGGGCTAATAAGGGGTTAATAAGTGACGAGGGGGGTGTAGTGTAGTGTAGTCGTGCTTGGTGCTACTTTACTGAGCTACCTGTGTCCTCTGGTGGTCGATCCAAACAAAGGGGACCACTAGAGGACCAGGTAGCAGGTATATTAGACGCTGTTATCAAAACAGCGTCTAATATACCTGTTAGGGGTTAAAAAAAACACATCTCCAGCCTGCCAGCGAACGATCGCCGCTGGCAGGCTGGAGATCAACTCTCTTACCTTCCGTTCCTGTGAGCGCGCGCGCCTGTGTGCGCGCGTTCACAGGAAATCTCGGCTCACGCGAGATGACGCCTATTGGCGTTAGTGTGACCTGGGAGCGCCGCAGAAATGACGCCTTTCGGCGTTAGCGTGGCGGCAGGCGGTTAATATATGTTGATCCGAAACATGTTGATGAAATGAGCCTGATGTTTGGTTTTTAAGCACGTTTCCTAATAAAACACGCACTGCAAGGTGAAGCTGGACAATTTACTTTTTTTCACCTGTTATAATAGAAGCTGTGGCAGTTAGAAGGAAAGAGCTGCAGCAGAGAGGCCAGACAACCCCCAACCCCCGAACTGCCTGGCTGAAGATAACATAGCAGAGCACTTGGAGTTAATGTGGAGATCTGTGGACCAATGTCAGGTACAGGGCTGGTTCTAGCTTGGTTAGATAGGTATTGCCATGTACTATATGATGTAGGATTTAAATTTTTTATATCAATCATGGCACAACACCCCTTTAAGGGGTTAAATCAAGTTGACCTCAAGCACGGGATAATCCTATTTTGGCCTGGGATTGGCTTCCTTAATCAGCATAGAGCTTGTGTTTCTATATATTAAGGTGGCAATAGTAAAATACAAGGAAAACAAAGCAGCAAAGGTTTCACTTGCAGCACAGTAAATAAGTTGCATTATCGTGATCCAAATAAAGACACAAGACACGTCATATAAATAATTATTTTACTTGATGATAAAGTTATTGTAGTAGTCTGAGATCCAGATAAAATATACATAAAATTCACAAAATTAAAAAAATTTATAGTCTGTTAGTCATTGATTTTAACAATTCCCAGGTACAAATCTCTTCCGCACTTGTTTTTCTAGGTCCAATATTTTTTCATAAAAAGAGAGACTGCTTGTGTCATCTAGATCCATCTAAACAGTAAAAGCAAATGGTGAAAGATATTTTGATAAGTTAATTTTAACAAAAATATCTCTAAATCTATTTCAAATTTTAACATCTTTAAAAAACAATAACAAAAAATTGATAAGCTATAGAGGGGATATGTAATCATTAAGGGTTTCACTGGACTTTTATATCTTGGAATAGTCACAGGATATGATCATGGAAAATAATGCACTAACACAAAAGATGCAAACATTATATATGGACTAAGCCCTCACTCTGGTATCTGATAACATCCTGCACGATATGATAACTAAATATACAGATGTACATGGGAACGACATAGGTAAGTTTAGAGTAGGAGCTGTCTGACTGAGACCACCTTGGCACTGGTAGGCGGGCACAGATGCCCTCATACAGCTATGGGAACGGAAATCTAAAAAAGTTATGGGTCAAGGAAGATGGGGAAGAAAAAAAAAAAAACACAAACGAAAAAACCTCCGGTAATGTAAGGGTTGTGGGAACAGTAACAGAATGGGAGCTACAAAGTTTCCGTAACATGGAAGTTATGGAAACAGCTTGCTATGATAATTGCATGTCTTTCATTAATTTTTATCAGAAGAAACAATATGGTATAGTCCACTCCGCTGTTTTTGTAACTCTGCCCATCACGGCACCTGCTTAGGAGGGTTATACTGATTGCAACTATGAAAGGTTAAGATGAGAATAACGTTTTAAAAGAGTTTTCCAGGACTATGATATGAATGGCCCATCAATATATTATAAGTGGAAGGCGATCAACTGGCACTCCAACCACTTAGCAGAACGAAGGTGTAACGGATCTCCTGGCACCCCGACTGGGTACCTCCGTTGATGGATGCTCCTAGTGCTTCCTGAGGGCTCCAAGCACTCCACTTGACACCATAATCACTGCTGACCCCATGAACCGCCACAGCTTGGTTGAGGTCTTGCCGTCTTCCACCCACCCTGGGCCCAAGACCAGGATACAACTTCCAGTGGGTAGAACTGTGTTGTAATCCCAAGGGAGTATAATACCGATAAGCAATCCCCAGCGTAAATATAGCTGTTCCCCCACACATAAGCTGACACTATGTTGAGGGTAAAACAGGAACTCTCTTTATTGAAGACCAACTCAGTATATATATACAGTTCAAGAAGTCTAACAACATAAATCAATCAACCATGAACAACATGCAAACAGACCTCCCCTCCCCCCCCTTCCGCCCATAATGAATGAATAGAGAGAGAGGAGACACATGTGATGGGATTATCTCCTGAGCGTATCATAGGGTGATTCTCATCTAGGAGTCAGCTACTACTAGAGTCAGCTATCTTAATCCCATCACTAACACAATCAGTGGGAGTCTCAGTGCAGAGTTAACCCTTTTTGTGTTGCTGAATTCACACCCTGCACTTTTAATGGACAATAGGAAATATGTGGCATATAAATTACACACATAAATCAGGGTTCATAGTTCCATGTAACCCCAAAAGGTCTGAGGGTGTCTCCATAGTACTGGGTCCATAGTAAGGAGGCTAGCCCTCAGGCTTCTCCAGCAGCCCCAGTGACTATTTAGTCCGTCACAGAAGGGGTAGTGGTACTCCAATAAGAAGTACCCTTTATTGTTTACAATGCACAGCACCATGCATTTTATGGTGGCTGTGCCTAGTAACGCATCTCAATTTAACTATATTCAAGTGAATGAGCTTAAATGCCAGGGACAGAAACAACTAATTGTAGAGCACAGGGCCTAATGAACAATGGCTCCCCACTTGAATGTGACACAGTTGCAATACCACTATTAAATATGCTGTTTGATTACAGTGTCTAGACTGATTGAAATAAAGTGGCCACAGCGTTTAGCAGAGCACTGCCACTCCTTCAAACAGCTGAGCATTGCGGGTATCACAAGGTGGACAACTAGCAATCTAATATTGATGGCCTATCCCAAGGATAGGCCATAAATTCTACTCCCTTGTGCGACTTGCATGCAACTTTCATAAGATGCTTTTTCCCCCCAAATTAAGGTAGCGCACTCAGAAAATGTATTTTCTGGCCCATTATAAAGACATATGATGTAAATTGTTGTGAAGGCAATCTTTGTTATTACTTCTTGTTCTCGGCTGTCTCTTGTGACAATTACTCTCCATCTGACAGCACATTCTTATGTGTGGACGGGAAGTTAGTTTTTCTAGTGATTCCTATGAAAGTCACATATGACTAGAAAAATGGACTTCCTGATCAAACAAGATGCTGGAGGATATTTATTTTTCACAGCGCCTTTGGAAAATGAAAAGTGGAACCTGATTGCTATGGGCAACTAATTCAGTTTTCCTTTACACCTGTTAACACTATATTACTTTTTTCAGTATAAAATAACTTTTTTTTATAACTCATTTATACGAGGGCAAGTCAAAATTATCAGCACTCGGGCTGTAGAATTTATCTTAAATCAACTTTCAAAAAGACAAAAACACATCATTTATTTTCATTTGTGACTGTGCTGCCAAAACATTTTTCTGTTGGCAGAGCTGTATAAGTATTTTTTGTGTTACTTTGAGTTAGGGCTGCAGTAAACAAATATTTTAGTAATCAAGTATTCTATTGATTATATTTTTACGATTAATCGAGTAATCTAACAAGAAAAACCTTAAAATAAAGTATTGCTTTATAAAAACAATATTTTTATTTCTTACAGTGGTATAGCAAATAATTGCACACACATAAGGCTTCTTTCACAGCTGTACTATACATTCTGTCAGAATAACAGCCAGAATGTACCATATCGGGCATAGCTGGATACTGACGGCATACTGATACCGCAACATGGCCAGGTGGCCTTGGACCACATTATAGTCAATGAGAGCTGGTTGTATCCGGCAAAACCCAATACGGTATACTCCTGCAGGCTGTTCTTCTGCCAGAATGTGTATCTAAGGTTATGTTGTGAACTTCGTCAGTCTGTTCCGGTGTACACCGGCTCCATCTGCCATAGCTAGATGCCCATTGACTGTAATGGGGATCAGGACAAAAAATGCTGCACAGTGACATAGCATTTTTTTTGCCAGACTCCGGCCAGTCACCAGATGATCAGAGTCCCAGTGTTCACACTGCAATGTGAACCTGGCCTAAGCTGTTAAAGAAACCTAAATAAGATGATCAAATTACTTTTAAAAGCAAAATTCAAATAAAAAATGCTAAATTACAAAAAAATTAAAAAAATACAAAGTAATCAAAGTAGTAAAACATAAACATTGCCTTACCCTTTATGTTGTTCAACTCTGAAGACTTTCAGGCAACTTTAGTTCTGACTGTCTTGCGGTTGCTATGAAGAAAAGTGAGCATATTCAAAAAGTGAGCATATTCACATGCTCAGAACGGAGGCTGCTGCAGAAAAAAAGTCGCTTTGATGGAGTTGCTGTTGCTTGAATACACAGAAAGGACTTTGCCAGCTTTGCTAGTACTAGATAGCGTGTTGTTTTCCACCATGACAGCGGATTCGCTTTCTTGGATAAGGGATGTTCTCCAAAGAACATCAAGACCTCCTTCTGCACAGATTGGCTTAACTGCTGCTCCTTATCCTCTTCATCACTGGAGCTGGACTCTGATGATCCAAGTATATGCTGGAGGAATGATGTGGCTGTTGCATGATCCTTGGCATACTTTGCTGCAGCAGGGTTATCTTCTTGTCCTCTTCTAGAAGAAGCTTCATCATGTTCACTGGGACATGTCATTTTGTTTTTGGCAACAAGTGCCATGGTCTGTACTGTGATTTGGACCATGAATGATTAATCAGCACACAAGAATTTAAGTTTCTTAAATCTGGGATCCAGAGCAAGCGGCAATTAGGGCAGTGTTTGAAGAGTCAGGTTGAAATGTAGACAGTTCTTGTCATCTTGTTGTGATCTGTTGTACCACATGAGCCTGGCATGACATGAATAGTGCAGTCTCAAAAGCTAAACCCTGTATGGACTTCTTTAGGTTCTGCAGTAGCTGTGGAAGTGCAGAGAGGGTAACATAATTCTGCCCACTCAGAAATACTGTAGCTCCTTCAAATGGCTCAAGGGCCTGGCTTAGCGCCTCAATCAGGCTCCACTGTTCAGGCTTCAGATCAAGGTAGTGGTGTTTTCCTCTTGGAGTCACTTCTGGGTCTGAGAGAGCAGCAGTCACCGGACATCTTTGTTCCAGCAATCTTGCTATCATGTGATAAGTGCTATTCCAGCGTGTACTTACATCATGCACCAGCAAATGTTGTGGTGTGCCCATCTGCTATTGCTTCTTCTTTAGCTTGGTGCATGCCAACTCACTCTTCTTAAAATGCTGAACAAGGCATCTTACACAAGCCACACACTTAGAGATAGTTTGGTGGTTCTCCGCTCTGACTCTGCACAACCAAGTTCAGGGTGTGACCTGCACATCGCTCCGATGCCCATCCATGTTTTTCTTTTAAAATCTTCACTGCTGCTACAACATTAGCACCATTGTCATGGACAACAGCTTTGACTTTCTCTGCTGGAATGTCAAATATGGATATGACATCCTCAAGCCACTCTGCAATATATGCAGCTGTGTGTCTTTCTTCAAGTGGCATCGTAGTTAGGCTGTAGGACTCCATTTCCCAATCGTTCCCAAGAAAATGACACATCACCCCCAGATAAGCTTCTGTAGCAATGCTCGTCCAAATGTCAGTTGTAAGTGTAATGGTGTTAGTCTCCTTAAGAGTGTTCTTCAACTTGCCTTTGATTTCTTCATACTTTTCCTCCATAATTTTCATGAAGTAGGTTCTTAAAGGAAGAGTGTATCTTGGATTGAAAGAGGAAATTCTCCTCTGAAAACCTTCATCCTTCACCATGGATAGCGGGCACATATCTGTGACAATCATGATCAGAATGCTGTCTGTAAGCTCAGCTGCTTCAGTTGAACGTGATGCTGCTGTCCACACGTCACTGTCATTGTGATGTACTGAAAGAGAGGTTAAGTAAACAATTATTATTACAATACGAAGCCTGTGTGTTGTGTGTGTAGATCATATAAAATGTTTGCTTTACTTACCTTTGGTCCGGTCGGTGAACTACATGCATAAACTGGGTGTTTTCTGTTCAGATGTTGAAGCATTGATGTTGTGCTATTATGATAAGCTAGTTCGGTTTTACAATAGACACACTGTACAGACTTTTCTTTTTCAGCTTGAAATTATCCCAAACTTTGGACACTCTGTGCCGTTTTCTCTGTCCTGTCTATTCTGTTCGCCCCTTGGCCTCACAATTTTCTCTCTTTCTCCATTTCGCAGTTGAAGTAAAGTAATACTTCTTTAGGTTTTGCCTCTTGCTTTGTGCAACAGTTAGTAAAACTTGAGTCACAAATTCCGGGGGTGGGGGGGAAAAATTAGAATTTCAGAAACAAAATAATTTTCATCAGAACACAGATCATACTACACCCCCCCCCCCCCCCCCCTCAAATAAGACTATCATAGATCTCAGCCACAGATAAGCCCCCCACTCCAAGTCAGTCAGCCTTGCCCTCAAATCAGTCCCCCCATGCCGCAAGCCCGCAATCAGACCCCCATGATCAGACCGCCTGCCACCATAATCACACCCTCCCTTGCTGCAGTGCAATCAGAGCCAGGGCCCCATTCCATCCATTGCCATGTCCCCCACTACCCCAGTGCCATCAGATCAGCAGCCCCTCCATGCCATGTCCCCCAGTGCCCCCATGATGGCACTGCCATCAGCCCCTCCATGCCATCCAGATTGCCATGATGTTCCCCTTCCCAGTACCTCCAATGCCCTCCACCATGTCCCCCGACTCCCACTGCCATCAGATCAGCAGCCCCCCATGCCATGTCCACCAGTGCCTCAGCCCCTCCATGCCATCCAGATTTCTATGATGTCCCCCTTCCCCTGTGCCTCCATGCCATCCACCATGTCCCCCACTCCCCCAGATCAGCCCCTCCATGCCAAATCACAGGTGCCCCCATTAACCCCTCTCCGAACCAATAACTTTATACATGCCAAATCACCCCTCCAATAACTTTATACATGCCACTGCCAAATCACAGATGCCCCCATTAACCCCTCTCCATCCCCCCCCACATCCCTCTCATATCTCTTTATACATGCCAAATCACAGCCTGGTGCCCCAATTAACTCTTCTCTCTAACCCCCCCCCCCCCCTGCGCCAATAACATGCCATTGCCAATGGACTTTATACTTACCTTTAATAACATGCCATTGCCCAAGGACTTTATACTTACCTTAAATGGCAGTGTGGCGTGCGCTGGCACATGGAGTCCACAGGAGACGAGTCTTCATCCCAGCATGCACTGGGACCTGACATCACACACATAGTCAGCCAGCGCACTGACGATGTGTGTACGCAAGGCCCTGCAGCGCGGTGTCGAGTCGGGACTCAGGAGGCCACGGAGTGAGTGAGAAGCTTCATTTCACTCCCGCTCCATGGTCATGTGATTCAAACGATTCCTCGATGCAGGGAAACTGCATTGAGGATTTTTTTGCCTCGATTTCATCGATGAATCGTTTTGTTTGTTAATACATTTTATTGAGAAGCAGGTGGCCAAATACCAATTTTATCAATTGTTTTTATGGGGTCCACAGTTTGCGGTAACTAATTAATCTGATCCTTTTATTGGTTGATAAAATTATGACAATACCACATTTATACCCTTTATTTTTACTACTATTGCATCATAAAATCAACTTTTTTTTATTAAAACTCATTTGTGCTGTAGTTTTTATGACTACTTTGGATTATATAGGACTTTTTAAAAATTAATTTTTCTATCATTTTTTGAGGAGGTGAGATGACCGAACACAGCAATTCTGGGACAGTTATTCATTTTTTATTCGCTGTTCACCCTACGGGATAAGGAATGTGATTTGTTTGATAGGGTAGTTACAGAATCGGCGATACCAATTATATGTAGTATTTTTTTTTTCTCCATATGAATGCTTTGAGTTTGCAATGTCCAGATTACTGGTACAATACACTGCAAAAGTTATCAGTGTTTAACTAACCCTATTAGACCTTGCCTATGGCAGGGTCCAATCGGCTTCCATTGCTGGCAGACCTGAAGGCCATTGCTCCAGTAACCACAGCAACCAGCACCTGCAATCGCATTGTAGAGTACCAATGATTAGACAGAGGCAGCTCCCTCCATTAACCACAGTCTCTATTCAGTATTGAAGCTAGAATTAATCCAGTCTTCAGACTGCTACATTCACAAGCTAGGCTTGAAATGAGCTCAGATTACTGGTGCCCACACATCACATTTAATGTAACCCTTCAGGTGGAGATTTATCAAACTGGTGTAAAGCATAACTGGCTTAGCTGCCCAGAGCACCCATTCAGATTCCACATTTCATTTCTGAAAGCTCATTTGGAAAATGAATGGTGGAATCTGATTGGCGGCTATGGGCAACTAAGCCAGTTCTACTTTACACCAGTTTGCTAAATCTCCCCCAGAGTGTTGTCACATGAATGGAGTGGATAACTCACAACTACAGTCACTGGTAAAAAGATTTCACTACAATTTACATAATGTAACGGAGAGGCAGAGAGCATTTATTTTGTTTACCATATTATTCTACTCTGTATAAACAGACAAGTAGGATGCTCAAATGAATATAGAACTCTTATGTGCATTAACCAAGGCATCTATAAAGAGCTGTAACCTTTTCTATTACACTATGCATTTGACTGTATTTTGTCATACAAGTCTTATTCAACAAAATGAGTATTAAAAAAGTGTATCTGGGAGTGCCATGTTAAGTAATTATACTTCTGGGAAAGTTATGTAAAAAAAATAATTAAAGTTTTATGCATATATTAGGTGATATTTTTCAATATTGCAAAAATAAGGTAAAAAATGGTGGACATTATGCTCAAAAACAAAAAATGATCAAAATGGTGCAACCGAACACATTTTCATTCAACTTGGTAGACCGTTTCCTCTTTGTTATGCCACCTTATAGTTGGTATAATTCATACCAATATTTTCACCCCAAAAATTGCACAAATCATTATTAAATTTACCACAAATTATCAATCCTCTTAGGCATGTCTATCAATGCTTATCCAAACTGTATGTACAAAATGTCTAAACACATAAACTTAGTGCACACTCTGTACTCCAGTCCAAACTATGGCACCGATTTATCAAGATCAGTGTGTGCTATGCCGGCCTTGTCATAAATTGCCTCCTCCAACAGGGGCCTATATAATGATAAATGTGCCAGGACCAATGGCCCTGCCCTTTTTCGGAAACCTGGCAAGGGCAGAGTAAAAAAAAAAAAAAGGCAGTTGTGTGTAAAGTTGCAATGGCGCTTAAGAAGTCGCAAAACAAAGTTTTAATGCCATAAAACTGGGGTAGGGTGAATGATAAATTCCCCCTATGAGTATAGCCTTGACCCAAAGCTGTATGACTAGAAAAATTAGCTTTTTAACCTCCAGAAATAGCTGTTGTCCTTAGTCCCCATCTAGCATTGCGGGTCAGCCCCATAAAAGTGGAGCTGAGCTAAAGTAAGACACAACCCAGGCACAGTGGAATTTTTTGTCTTATTAGACCTCCTTTTACCATACACAGTTAACACAGAGACTATTGCCCATAGCAACTCAGCTTTTAGTTTTTAAAAACCACTAAGATAATAAAGTTGTGCAGTTCTGTTGCTACAGGCAATAGAGAAAGCCTTCTTTCATTGTTGAAGAGTGCAGTATACTAACCTTTAGTGGTGTTACATAACTATTTCCTAATCCTGATGTGCAGCTGTAATATTTTGCCAATGGATCAAGAGATTCTGGCTTCTGATTAAAAAGCCACACCTAAAAATAATAACATTACTTATTAAATTTAGGCAAAGAACTTCAGTTTTGGAACAACTAAAAAAATTCCATTATAGGAAAAAAGTCTAATAAACTTTAGACGATAGGAAGGTCGCAAGTAGATTATGATCAATATCTGAAGGGAATAAAAAGGAACCTTTTTAAAGGGAACCTGTCAGTGGCAAACACCACACCAAACCGCAAACAGTACCTTCAAGTAGCCAGCAATGTGTTTCTAATTATGAAATAAACGTTCCATGATCCCCTGCGCGCGCTATTTTCCAGTCACGCTTGAAGTCACGGGGCCAGCGGCCTCCTTGCTTCAAGTCAAGGTAACCGTGACCCCTTTCCTGTGACTGACAGCCGGCTGTTCAGCAAAGCCAGCCGAACTCTCGTGCATAAGCGCTGTCACAGGTGAAGGGGCGCAATTACCCTGACTTGAAGCAAGGAGGCCGCTGCCCCCTTGACTTCAAGCGTGACAAAAAAAAAAAAATAGAGCGCGCAGGGGATCAAGGAACATTTTTTCATGCTTTTACCGCATCTGACTGCGAGAAGAAAATCATCATTAGAAACACACTGCTGGCTACTTGAAAGTCAATGGGGGATCGATCCGTTTTCAATTGTGCCAGATTGTGTTAGAGAAAACTTATCTGTCCCCATTGACTTACATTGTGTGCCAGGACGGATCTGTTTGGCTCCGCTTCATCAGGTGGACAGCAAAATGCTGCAAGCAGCGTTCTGGTGTCCGCCTCCAGAGCGGAATGGTGACTGAACGGAGGCAAACTGATGTATTCTGAGCGGATCCATTTCCATTCAGAATGCATTAGGGCAAAACTGATCCATTTTGGACCGCTTGTGAGATCCCTGAATGGATCTCACAAATGGAAAGCCAAAATGCTAGTGTGAAAGTAGCTTTATATAGTACTCTACTCTTTTCACATATCTATTCCATGTTTGTACAACCATATCCAATGTTACTGGAGCCTGGAATCTTCTACCACACGGTTATGCTATTTGTATGGGTATATACTGTTCAAATTTTGTTTCAATAACATTTTAAATAAAAGAATTTAAAAAATAAAGCAAAATCACAACCCCTAAAGAAATATTGCCATTTACAATAAAATATACATAGTTAATACGGTTGAAAAAAAACATAAGTCCATCAAGTTCAACCAAGGGATAGGTGGGGACGTGAATCGCAGAAGGAAGTAAGACTCAGATTTCTACACATTTTCATAAGCATTAATGTTTTTTACTTTTAAGAATTCATCTAAACACTTTTTGAAACTGTCCACTGTTCCTGCTGTGACCACGTCCTGAGGAAGTCTATTCCACAGATTCACAGTTCTTACAGTAAAGAAGCTTTGCCGCTTCTGGAGACTGAACTTTTTCTTCTTCAGTCGGAGGCAGTGCCCCCTTGTCTTTTGAGCGCATTTTACATGGAAACAGCTTTTCACCGTATTTTTTGTATGGCCCATTTATATACTTGTACAGGTTAATCATTTCCCCCCTTAGACGTCTCTTCTCAAGACTAAATAAATTCAATTATTTTAATCTTTCTTCATAACCAAGACCCTCTATGCCCATTATCAGTTTAGTCGCTCTCCTCTGTACTTTTTCCAGCTGCAGAGCATCCTTTCTATGGACTGGTGCCCAGAACTGAACTGCATATTCCAGATGAGGCCACACCAACGCTTTGTAAAGTGGTAGTATTACATCCCTGCCCCGCGAGTCAATGCCTCATTTAATGCATGACAATATCCTGGTGGCCTTAGAAGCAGCTGATTGACATTGTATGCTGTTATTTATTTCTACCATCCACAAGGACACCCAAATCCTTCTCTATAAGTGACTCTCCCAGTGTTATATCACCTAGGACATATAAAGCACAGAGATTATTACTACCAAGATGCATAACTTTACATTTGTCCACATTGAATCTCATTTGCCAAGTTGATGCCCAGTCACTCAGTGAGTAAGTTGTAATAAAAAAAAAATATATATATAAAAACTAATGGCTGCTGTAATGCAGAGAGGGAAAGGTTTAAGAGAAGAGGTAAACCAGTACCTGATAGCCCAAAGTAAATTTACAGTGGAAGTCGGGTATTTAAATATGGTGCCTGCTCACTAGTGCAGCGCATTTGCGAAACTGAAAAAAATAGAGACGATTACTCTTACCGGTAATTGGATTTTCCAATAGCCTCCACAACTGCACTCCAGGAGGGTGTCCCCGCCTCCCCAGGACAGGAAACAACGTAGAAGCTTAAGTTTAAAAGGCCCCCTCCCCTTACCTGCTTCAGTTAATGAGATAGGACTCGGTTAGTTAGTTGGTTCAAAACTGTATTGATATAATGACAACATAACATGAGTAACATAACATTCCACATAAATTATACCACTTGGGTAGGGAATCCAGTGCCGTTGTGGAGGCTATTGGAAAATCCAATTACCGGTAAGAGTAATCGTCTCTTTTCCCCGGCGCCTCCACAACGGCACTCCAGGAGGATTAATAGAGAAATGAACTCTAGGGTGGGACTACTGCAGATAAAACTTTTCTGCCATATGATAACTCATGACTTCTGAGTATATCTAACTTATAATGTTTAAAGAAAGTATTTGGATTTTTCCATGTAGCTGCTGTACATATTTGGTCTACTGAGGCCGAGGCGTTTTCCGCCCATGAGGCCGACACAGCTCTGGTAGAGTGTGCTTTTATCCCCTCAGGAGGGGTCAAGTTCCTCTGTAGATAGCAAAATTCGATGGTGTTCCGGATCCATCTGGATATAGTGCTTTTGCTTGCTGCTGATCCTTTGCGCTGCCCTTGATATTGAAGGAGGAGATGGTCCGATTTTCTGAATGTCGCTGAGATTTCCAGGGACGTTAGTAGACATCTCCTGACATCCAGGTTATGGAATTTCCTCTCCAGGTCCGAAGTTGGATTCTCACAAAAGGATGGAAGTGACACCTCCTATTGGCGGTGGAACCTTGAGGCCACTTTAGGTAGAAACATTGGGGTATGTTTAAGAATAATCCGGTCTTCTAAAATTGTAAGATAAGGTGCTTTACAGGAGAATGCCTGGATCTCACCTACTCTCTTGGCTGATGTTATGGCCAGCAGAAAGGCAGTCTTTAAGGACAGAAGTTTAAGTGAGATCTCTTCCAAAGGCTCAAAGGGTGCCTCCATTAGGACTTCTAGCACCAGGTTCAAATCCCACGGGGGAATGGTCGAATGAATGAATGGGCATTTTCTGAATGCTCCTTTTATGAACCTCTTTATTAATGGAAGGTCTGCCAATCTTACATCAAGGAAGCTACTTAATGCTGAGACTTGTACTTTTATGGTGTTGGGTCTGAGGCCCTTATCCAGGCCTGCTTGTAAAAAGTCCAGTATGAGTGGGATATTAGTCTCCTGACTGTAGTATATTCTATCTCCTGCAAACTTTAGGAAGGTTTCCCAAGTTCTCTTATAGATCTGGGAGGTAGAGGCCTTTTTACTGCATAGTAAGGTAGATATTACAGAATCTGATAGACCTCTTTGCTGTAAGTGGACCCGTTCACTTTCCATGCTGTTAAGTGAAGGTTTGCTACCTCTGGATGAAGTACCGGCCCTTGCCGTAGTAGCCCCAGATATGATGGGAGAGACCAGTATTGACCTGCCGACAGATTGTAGAGGAGGGGAAACCAGGACCTTTTGGGCCAAAAGGGAGCGATAAATATTAGTTGTGCTTTCTCTTCTATTATTTTCATTAGCACTTTTGAAATTATGTTGTACGGGGGAAATGCGTACAGGAGATCTTTTGGCCATGGACAAGACAGGGCGTCCACCATCAGTGGGTGGTCCCTGTTGGAGAGGGAACCGAATAACTCGAGTTTTCTGTTTCTCTGGTTTGCGAAGAGATCTACTTTTGGTAGCCCCCATTTGAGTGTTATTTGCCTGAACATGTTGGGATCTAGAGACCACTCTCCCCCTTTTAGAACTTCTCTGCTGAGATAGTCTGCTATTTCGTTTTCCTCTCCTTTCAGATGGACTACTACCAGGGAATTTATATTCTTCTCTGCCCAGCTGAAAATTTCTCCTGTCAATTTTTGTAGCTTTTTGCTTCTGGTACCCCCTTGTCGGTTCAGGTAGGCTACGGTAGTAGCATTGTCGGACAGTATCTTTACATGACGGGTTTTTACGCCTGGAAGATGTGTTAGCGCCTCCCATACTGCCGACAGTTCTCTTACGTTTGAAGAGGCTGCTGACATCTCTGGACTCCAGGAGCCCTGGATTAGATGATTCCCTGTATGGGCACCCCAGCCCCGGCTGCTGGCGTCGGTAGTTATAATTATCTGGTTTATCGGTCGCCAAAAGACTCCTTTTTGGAGGTTTCTTTTTATTTTCCACCATAGGAGAGATATTTTTACTTTTAGTGGAATTTCTACCTTCCTGTTTAGAGAGCTTTGTTCTCCGTCCCAGTATTCTAGGAGGAACTTTTGCAAGATTCTCGTGTGATGTTGTGCCCATCGTACTGCGGGAATAGTGGATGTTAGATGACCTAACAGACTCATGATGTCTCTTATGGTTACTTTTTTTGCTTCACAAATATTTGAGACTTTTTGACCTATGTTTATCTGTTTTTCTAGAGGCAGGAAGGACATGAGATTGTGAGAATCTAACAGTATCCCTAGAAATTTTTTCAGTTGACTGGGAACTAAGTCGGATTTTTGAGTATTTATTAGCCAGCCTAGCTCGGTCAGTTTCTCCTGCACCAGCTGTAAATGATCCTGGAGAACCTGAAGAGATGAGCCCGCTATTAGGAGGTCGTCTAGGTATGGGACTACTAGGATACCTTGAAGGTGTAGGAACCCTGTCACTTCGGCCATGATTTTTGAGAAAATTCTTGGGGCGGATGATATCCCAAAGGGCAGGGCCTGAAACTGGAAGTGAAACTCCCGATCTCCTAGAAGGAGGGCTATTCTGAGATATTTTTGGTAGGCTCTGTGTATGGGCACATGGTAGTATGCGTCCGCAAGGTCTATAGTTACCATGTAACAATTTTTGGGTAGGAGATTTACTGTGGATCTGATCGACTCCATTTTGAATTTTTTGTAGGTCATATATTTGTTCAGTTTTTTTAAATTGATTATCAACCTGAAGGATTTGTTGGGTTTTTGAATAAGGAATATGGGGGAATAGAATCCCTGCCTCTCCTGACCTTCTGGGACTAGTACAATGACTTCTTTTTCTAAGAGAGATGATATCTCAGACTCTAAGGCTTGTTGGCTTTCTGTTTTTTTTACTGGCTTGTTGATAAAGAAATGCTCTGGGGGAGGGGGGGGGGGTATTGAACTCTAGCTTGTACCCCATGGATATGGTGCTTATAATCCAAGGGGCGGACGAGATCTTCTCCCAAGCGGAGGTAAACTTTCTTAACCTGCCCCCTACTTGATGCCTGGCGTCATTGACTGGCTTAGAGGTGGACTCGGGGTTAAAAAGAAACCCTCTTCCTCTCCCCCTGGAGGATTGCCATCTATTAGTGTTTTCTCTCCTCTTTTGGTCTGTTTTATTCCTCCTTTGGCTACGAAAGGACCGACGTTGTTGGTAGAATTTTGATTCTGATGGAAAGCCTTTCTTTTTGTCAGACGCTTTCTCTAAAATCTCCTCCAGAACAGAACCAAAAAGCTTATCCCCCTCACACGGAATGGCGCATAGCCTACTTTTTGAGCTAGCTTCCCCCGTCCAAGATCTAAGCCACACAGCTCTTCTTGTGGAATTGGAGAGGGCCGCGGATCTAGCGGATAGTTTCACCAGATCAGCTGACGCGTCTGACAGAAAATTACATGCCTGCTTAAGGGTAGGTATTGAGGCTAGGATTTTTTCCCTAGAAGTCCCCACAGCCAGGTGTTCTTCCAATTGGTCTAGCCATATTGACAGGGATCTTGATGTGCAGGTAGCTGCTATACTGGGCCTGAGCATGGCTGTGTTTGTCTCCTAGGTACGTTTTAAAAGCCCCTCACACTTTTTATCCATGGGGTCTTTAAGCAGGCCCATGTCCTCAAAGGGGAGACACGTCTTCTTGGAAATTCTGGCGACCGGCACATCAATTCTAGGTGTTTTATCTCATAGAACTGAATCCTCCTCCAGGAATGGGTATTTCCTCTTAAAGGAGACCGGTATTAAATTATTTTTCTCCGGATCTTTCCATTCTTTTTTAATTAAAGTTTTGATATGATTATGGACGGGAAAAACTTTCCTCTTTTTTTCTCCCAGTCCCTGGAACATCTTGTCCTGCACGGACTGAGGCTCCTTGGTCTCTTCAATTTTCATTGTGGCCCTGATGGTCCTTAATAACCTCTCGGTTTCTTCTGGGCTACAGAGGGGTTTCCCTGATTCCTCCTCAGAGGATTCGGATTCCTCAAGAGACACTACCTCTCCCTCTTCGGAGTCAGGCTCAGGCTGATGGTGCGACACCTGGGATTTTTGCGAGGTGGAGGGCTGAGGAGAGCACGGAGGGAGTCTAGCAACAATTGCTGAATTCACCTCCTCTTTAATCATACCCCGGATGGATTCCAGAAGAGAGGGCGATTTTTCCGACACTATTTTGTCCGTACACTTAGGACATAGTGATTTTTTAGTTTTAGAGGGTAGGGATTTTTTTACACACAGCACATCTCTTTTTAGACAAAGAGTCCCCAGATCTTCTGGTGCTGGTATCCTGGCCCTGAAAGGTAATTTGAATCTATTTTAGGGCATGTAATAGCTACACTACCACCAGCACCACTAGTGAGGGAAAGTGGGAAATAGTGTGTAATCTTCCACCCCCCCCTCCGGATTAAAACATAAGGGAAGGAGGCTTACCGGGCTCTGGGCGGCAGGATACACAGGTTTGCGAGTCTCAGGAGCTTCCACGGGAGTAGACATGACAGCAAGTGAAGCAGGATGCCGACTCCTCGCTTCCAGGCTCTATATCCGCCAGTCCTCTGACGTCACACGCCAGCGGAAGTGACGCCGAGGACTGGCGAGCTCACTTCCGCCTGTGCGTGCGCATGCGCGCTTGATCCCTCGTTCCTTAACGAACCTAAGGAACGGAGGCCCGTGGCTGCCTTCATGGACGGACTTACGCCTAAGGTGCAGGGCAGTCCGTTACCCCCACCTCTGCACGGGCCTCCCGAACAGGGGAATCCTCCAGGCCGTGCGCATTACCCCCCGCCGTAGCAGGAGCGGCTTCCACGCGATCCCGAGGACAGGAAACAACAAACTGAAGCAGATAAGGGGAGGGGGCCTTTTAAACTTAAGCTTCTACGTTGTTTCCTATCCTGGGGAGGTGGGGACACCCTCCTGGAGTGCCGTTGTGGAGGCGCCGGGGAAAAAAAATTAAATTCCACCCAATTTTTTGCATTTGATATTACAGGGTTCACTGTACACCAAAAATGACATAACTGACTCTGCAGGCCAGTAAGATTATAGAGATAGAAAATGAATATAGTTTTTACTATATCTAACTTCTTTAAAAAAAAATATATATATATATATATATATATATATATATATATATATATATATATAAATTTTCTTTGCATCAACATTTTCACACCTATAACTTAAAATGGCGAATTGTGGATTTTTTTTTTCTGTTACAGCATTCACCACGCAGGTAACATTTTTTTATAATTTAATTGTTTGTATTAGTAAAGTAAATTTTTTCATTGTTAATTTGTATGTAACATTGTGAAAAAGGAGGGTGACTGAATTTTTAATATTTGATTCTTTTTTTCCCCACTTCTTAAACTGTCATTTTTAGCCCCCTTAGGAACTTGAACATGCAATCCTCTGATTGAATACTATTGTAGGCTATAGGATCATGACAGGTCTGGGAACTTTCACAAGGTCATAGGCCTGTGATGGCTAACGTCCGGCACTCCAGCTGTGCTGAAACTACGACTCCCAGCATTCTCCATTCACTTATATGGAGTTTGAGAACATCCAAGCAAGGGGGCATTTTGGGAGTCGTAGTTTCACCATAGCTGTCATGGCAAACGTCCATAGCTCTGATCTTGCTGCTGTGGCTCAGATTGGAGGACAGGGTGAACCCTTTCCAGCTGTCTAGCCCTACAGATGCTGTGGTAGCTACTGACAGCAGTATCTGAGGGGTTAAATGATCTGACATGTATGGAGCAAGCTCACCATGTATGGGTTAGTGAGTTAAAAAGTCTATAGTGCATTATGAACACACTACATACAAGTATTTTGGGGAACATTTTTGCAGTGTGTCATGAAGTGCCATGAGTGTTCTTGGCATGAAAAAAGATGCCCCCAAAAAACTGTATATGGGGGAGGGGGGAAGACTTGAGCTATCAAAAACTAAAAGGAAGCCATCCCTAAAGAGCACCAGGGATAGCCAGGCTAGTAGTCAAAGAGTCACTAAAAATGACAGAATATAAACTGCTCTAAAATAAAGAACACTTGGGTCATTTATGAAACTGGTGTAAAGTAGAACTGGCTTCGTTGCCCACAGCAACCAATCAGATTCAACCTTTCGTTTTTGACAGCTCCTTTGGAAAATAAAAGGTGGAATCTAATTGAATGCTATGGGCAACTAAGCCAGTTCTACTTTACACCAGTTTGATAAATGACGACAACTGTGTCCAAATAATCCGCAAAAAATCAAAACCAACACAAACTTACCAATGCTTCAGCCCCATTATGCGGCGAAATAGTAAAAGAGTTTGTAAACAATCGAATCTGTGTGATAAAAAAAAAAATATATATATATGTTTATAACTTCCTAAAGGGAACCTGTCACATCCCAAAACCATCCCAAGCCGCCAGCAGCCTGTTCCGGATTATGCCTTTCTTCCTGAAGGCAGATGCAGCAAAAGTACTGAAAACATTATTTTATTCCCTGCCCGGCGTGCTTCTCCACACATGCTTGAAGTCATGGAGGCAGCGGCCTCCTTGCTTCAAGTCACGGTAACCACGCCACCTTCGCTGTGACTGCATCAGCTTCATCTTGTTTCTCCGTGCCAGAGCCGGATAAGGTCCCCGGCACCCTCCAGCTCCAGTAGAAGATAGTACTGGGCAAGCGCGGGATTTTGCCGCATCGGGAGAAAAAAAAGCCACCCAGTGCAGTGAATATTAATGAGCGGGGCGGCACTAGGAGATGGCAGTTGGGGCGCGGCTGGGTACAGAACCGAATGAGGGACAGCCCCTTGGGCACAAAGTAAGGTAATTTGCATATTGATAAAAACACTTTTTATAAGTAACGGAAAGGCAGCGAGGGGTGATAATGGTATAGTTTAATTAAGCATATTAAGACCAATAGAAGAATATATGTCACTTTATATGCTCTAACGGCCTGTCAGCGTCCCTTTAAATTCTGGAGAATTAAATACTTTTAACAATATGCAAATTTGCAGTAACTGGCCGAAGGTGGTCTCAAGCCACTCTACACACCTTTGCTCCTCTTCATTCCTCTGCCAGACCCTTCCTCTGCTTCTTGATTGGCAGGGCCAGGTGAGAACATCATGCAGGAACCTGGCCATGTTAATACTTAGAGAACTTAAATGGGGTTGTGTCACTTCATGAAGTAGCATTTATCATTTAGTGATAGTTTATAGAAGCCACTTACTAACTGATTATTATCCATATTGCTTTCTTTGCTGGCTGGATTAATTTTTCCATGACATTATACACTGCTCGTTTCCATGGTTACGACCACCCTGCAATCCATTAGTGGTGGCCATCCTTGCACACTATAGGAAAAAGTGTCGGCCTCTCTGGTGGCCAGGACCGTGAGAGCACACAGTCTGGAACTTTTTTTCTATAATGTGCAAGCACAGCCACCACTGCTGGATTGCAGGATGGTCGTAACCATGGAAACAAGCAGTGGATAATGTGATGGAAAAATAAATCAAACCAGCAAAGGAGGCAATACGGACAATCACAATAAATTGGTAAATGGCTTGTATTACTTTTCTCTACAGAATGCTATTTGTTGAAGTGATACAACCCCTTTAACTGCTCATTTGTATATGGATTAAAAGTACTTTTTTTGTCCAGAATGAAGCAAGAGATTGCTAATTGAAAGGTATGAGCCAGCCCCACAAGGCATTGTGCCTGGGTTAACAGCGAATTTCCTCATGACAGATTCCCTTTAACTTGCCACGTGTACTAATACAATTAATAAGTATATTATTATTATTATTATTGTTACAGGTGTACACAATTACATTTATATACTGATTTACATTAAAAGATAACAATTACATCATGTTTTTACCATTAGGACATTTATAGGTCGTTCTATAGTGTGATTAAGGGGTTGTAAGCTTTAAAAAGGTGTTGTCCAGCTATTTTTACATTTTGAAATTTCAACCACAGCTTGCTGCACCTGTGAAAAAAACATGCTCCGTTCCAGGGCTCTTCACTGGCCTTCCAATCCCAGTCCTGTAGACTTCCGGGACAGATGGCGGTTAAGTGTGTTGTTGCGGCAAATAACTGGCCTCAATAAAGAAGTGTCACTAAGCAGCACATTACTGTTGAGGCCAATCACCAGCAGAAGTGGTACATGTAACTCCCATTCGTTCACATGTTTACAGGACGAGGGAACAGAAGACTATTGAAGGGAGTCAAAACGGAGAAGCAGGGAGCAGATTTTGTATGGTTTTTATAACAGGTACAATAGAGGAGAGTTGAAAAAACAAAAAACAACAACTGTATTTTACTTCTAATATGTGCTCATTTTCACCTACACATATATGGACCTTCAGAATATGTAATTCCAAAAGCGAACATTTTGCTCTTTCGGCATCGATTACCTTCGCAAAACCATTAAATAATATGCACTTACCAACCACATAACTGGCATGATTAATGTCCAGAAGAACGATGGCAAGATCCCATAGGTAAGATTTGTCATAACAAGACCAGGACATACCACACTGGAATACAAACCCTGTAAAGAACAAAAACACATGCTTTACCTAGATTCTCATCCTGTAGTACATCTACCCCAGAAGGCAGATGCCATGTCCCTATCTGTATGTCCATGGCCTGGCAAAAAATATATAACATGTCCTATTCTTGTCAGTTTTACG
This sequence comes from Bufo bufo, assembly GCF_905171765.1. Classification (NCBI taxonomy): domain Eukaryota; kingdom Metazoa; phylum Chordata; class Amphibia; order Anura; family Bufonidae; genus Bufo; species Bufo bufo. Next base: position 120,980,876 of record NC_053397.1, read on the forward strand.
GACAATAGGCATTTGTAACATGCTGTGGGACCTGCCCAAGGGAAAATGCCGGATGCACACAGCCAGTATCCATGTTTTTTAGATTCCCAAACCACAGCGAAAGGGGTCCGGGCATTTTGGGGGCATTATAGGAGTTGGATAACCCCCTCTGAAACCAAGGATTTCCCAGACAACCCCTTTAAGGGACTTTACACAGTAAAATGAGACCGAATATAATATCCCAAGTAACGCTACTTTCACACCTGCGTTAGGTGCGGATCCGTCTGGTATCTGCACAGACGGATCCGCACCTATAATGCAAACGCTTGTATCCGTTCAGAACGGATCCGTTTGCATTATTCTTTTAAAAAAAAGTCTAAGTCAAAACGGATCAGTGAAATGTATCAGTCCCCATTGACTTACATTATAAGTCAGGACGGATCTGTTTGGCTCCGCATCGCCAGGCGGACACCAAAACGCTGCAAGCAGCGTTTTGGTGTCCGCATTCAGAGCGGAATGGAGCCAAACTGATGCATTCTGAACGGATCCTTATCCATTCAGAATGCATTGGGGCTGAGCTGATCCGTTTTGAACCATTTGTGAGATCCCTGAAACGGATCTCACAAACGAAATTCAAAACGCCAGTGTGAAAGTAGCCTAAAGCAGCACATGTTACGAATGAAAAAAGTTGTCAGACTAACCGAACTTGTTTTTATGATGTGCAGACGCCTAGAGTGGATGTGCTTATAGTGTTCATGTGAACTCTATATAAAAAAAAAAAAGAAGTACTAGATCTATCTAGAGAGACACCCCAAGCTACTAATCTGAGCACACGTACACACTGATCAGCGCTTGGCCGTCACAGCTCGCACACGGAAAAACTGGTGCACAGCTGAAGAACAAAACAAAAAAAAAAAAACATGACAAATAAAACGGTCACGGAAACACTGCCGAAGATTGACGGGGGGGGGGGGGGGGGGGGGGAGAAGAGATTGGGATGCATTAAGGAACTGGAACTGCAGCACATGAGCAAAAAATAAATAAGTCACTGCAATGTTCTTCTTTTCACAGAAACAGGAGAACACTGAAAAGTGCTGTGGTGGTGCACCAGAAGTCCCAGCCAGCCAACGAACCACACAAAACCCTCTCTGCATGCAGTCATGAGCTAGAATGGGATTCTTCCTGTTCCCCCTGCTGCTGTAGTGCTGCCACTGGCTGGAACATCGTACCAGCCAATCGCAGTACTGGCAGGGGATGCCAAACACTGGTATCATCTGCCTGACTTCGGGGGTTACTGGTTCAGGACCAATCACCCCTATGTAAGCCCACCTGCAGCTCCCTCAAGTGGCTTTTGTGATAGCAACATTGGGGCTGCAGGGTGCTGGTAAAAGCACCCTGGGCCCTTAGTTAAGATGGCTGGCTGCTGAGCAGAGCAGCCGTCTTGATCCAGTCAACGTGCATTTAGGGATGGTGACCAGTTTTTTCTGTAACATACTATTATGTCACATGTTGGGAAGGGGTTAAGGGAAAAGTGTTATCAGAAAATAATTCATTGTAGGGCTGGGCGATATGGCCTAAAATCTATATCGCAATATAATTTGAAGCATGTGCAATATAACGCTATATTATTTTCTTCTGTATGTATACAAAATTACATGGCCATCATCATCCATGTCCTCCAGCCAGCACCATCAGCACTATGCCATTGCCATTAGGGATCGACCGATATTGATTTTTTAGGGCCGATACCGATAATTTGTCAACTTTCAGGCCGATAGCCGATAATTTATACCGATATTCTGGGTATTTTTATTTTAGAGGAAAAAAAAAATTTTCCTACACAAATCTGCTGAAAATTAAGGTTTATTGTTAACGTGTATTATTATTTTATTTTTTTTGAAAATCTTTTTCATTTATACTTAATATTTTTGTGTTTATTTTTTTACTAACTTTTAGCCCCCTTAGGGACTAGAACCCTTGTCCTAGTCACCCTGATAGATCTCTATCAGGGTGAATAAGACCTCACACTGTCCCTGCTGCTCTGTGCACACAGCAGCAGGGAGCTGAACATGGCAGCCAGGGCTTCAGTAGCGTCCTGGCTGCCATGGTAACCGATCGGAGCCCCAGGCTTACACTGCTGGGGCTCCGATCGGAGGAGCAGGGGAGAGGGGATCCTGTGGCCACTGCCACCAATGATTAATACTGGGGGGGGGGGCGCACTGCGCCACCAATGTTTTTACTATTGGGATGGGGGTGGGGGGCGCACTGCGCCACCAATGATTAATACTAGGGGGCTTGGGGGGGCGCACCGCGCCACCAATGAACATAAGTCTCTCATTCATATACAGGAGGCGGGAGCTGGCTGCAGAATCACATAGCCGGCTCCCGACCCCTATGAACGGTAGCTGCGATCCGCGGCACCTAAGGGGTTAACTACTGCGGACCGCAGCTGCCGTTCATAGAGGTCGGGAGCCGGCTATGTGATTCTGCAGCCAGCTCCCGCCTCCTGTATATGAATTAATGAAAGACTCATCTTCATTGGTGGCGCAGCGGCCACAGCCCCTCCCCTCCTCTTGTCTCCTCTCCTGCTATTGGCGGCATCACAGGGGGAGGAGACACTGCTTCCTTCTCCCCTGTGCTGCGGAGGGAACACAGAACGCGCTGAGAGCAGCGCGTTCTGTGTTCCCAATACGTTATCGGAATATCGGCAAAATAGATGCCGATACCGATAACGTTCAAAATCCTCAATATCGGCCGATAATCGGTCGATCCCTAATTGCCATCATTCATGTCCCCCAGCCAACGCCATCAGCCCCATGCCATTGCCACCATCATGTCACCAAGCCAGCGCCATCATCCCCATGCCACAGCCCCTCCCCTCCTCTTGTCTCCTCTCCTGTTATTGGCGGCATCACAGGGAGAGGAGACGCTGCTTCCTTCTCCCCTGTGCTGCGGAGGGAACACAGAACGCGCTGAGAGCAGCGCGTTCTGTGTTCCCAATACGTTATCGGAATATCGGCAAAATAGATGCCGATACCGATAACGTTCAAAATCCTCAATATCGGCCGATAATCGGTCGATCCCTAATTGCCATCATTCATGTCCCCCAGCCAACGCCATCAGCCCCATGCCATTGCCACCATCATGTCACCAAGCCAGCGCCATCATCCCCATGCCATTGCCACCATCATGTTCCCCAGCCAGCACCATCAGCCCCATGCCATAGCCATCCACCCCCCGGTAGATTCGGTACCCTGCTAATATACCTACCTTTCCTGCAGGGTGCGCGGCTGGCTGATGGAGTCCGCAGTAGACGGACAGTGTCTTCCCAGCATGCACTGGGAGGGACCTGACGTCACACACAGTGTCAGCCAGCGCACTGACTATGTGTGCACGCAGGGCCCTGGCCAGTGCAGAGTGGTGCAGAGTCGGGAGGCCACGAAGTGGTGAGTGAGAAGCTTCTTCAATTCACTACCGCTCTGTGGTCATCTATCGCAATATGGCGATATAGCTAAAATCTATATAGTTGCCCAAATTTATGGCGATAATATCGTATATAGTTTATATCGCCGACCCCTAATTCATTGTATAAAGAGTACCTGGGCAAAACTTTTAATATGTCATAGTGACATCAAAGGTTCTGATCAATGAGACTGAGACTTCAATCGATTACTACAGTGAGGAGAAAGAAGCGCCTACATAGCAAGGAGACAGCACTCTGTGTAAGGGCTTTTTTCTCTTTTTTTTTTTGCGAATGGTTTGGGTCTCAGTACTGGGCCTCTCATTTTTTTAATTTTATTTTTCAAAAAGGATCCTTTAAGAATTCTGTAATTTTCACACATGCCACTAAGCCTCATCAGAGGCAGGATTAAAATGAAAGAGAACACTTTTGCAGATACATGGACACAGCTTACCTACTCCCCGCCCCCATACAATGACTGCACAGATCAACGAACATGTCACAAAGCTCCCATAGAAGGCAATGAGTCCCTTTAAGTCTAATGCCAATGTGGCTGCCAAATTTTTAAATGCTGTGAACAACTCGGTCAAGATGGCTGCCTCCATAATCATGTACAGAAAATAGAATAAATAAAAGACATAAGAAAAAGTTAATCATCCAGTTTTAATTGGCAGAAAAAATAATTATAGGTGACATGTCATTTAACAGGGTTTTCTGTGATTTTAAAACCTTAAAGGGTTTCTGTCACCCCACAAAACTCTTTTTTTTTTTTTTGGATAGTTAGATTCCTCATAGCGCGATATAGGAGAATATAATAGTCTTACTTACTTTCATGCGGCCGATTCTTTATAAAACGAAGTTTTATAATATGCAAATCAGGGCTCTACCAGCAAGTAGGGCGTCTACTTGCTGGTAGCCGCAGCAGAAATCCGCCCCCTCGCCGTGTTGATTGACAGGGCCAGCCGTGATCTCCTCCTCCGGCCGGCCCTGTCAGTAATTCAAAAATCGCGCGCCTCTAGTCATTCGGCGCAGGCGCTCTGAGATGAGGAGGCTCGTCTCCTCAGCACTCCCTCAGTGCGCCTGCGCCAATGACTTCTTCTCTTTCGGTGATGTCATCGGCGCAGGCGCACTGAGGGAGTGCTGAGGAGACGAGCCTCCTCATCTCAGAGCGCCTGCGCCGAATGACCAGAGGCGCGCGATTTTTGAATTACTGACAGGGCCGGCCGGAGGAGGAGATCACGGCTGGCCCTGTCAATCAACACGGCGAGGGGGCGGTTTGTGTCTTTATTTTCTGAAAGCTGCATTTCTTTTATTTTTATGCAGATTGACTTGGGGCTTATTTTTGGCGGAAAAAGAGACGTTTTGATAGGTATTATTTTTTATATTTTTTGATCACTCAATATTACACTCAATGGGGCAAAGTGACCAACAATTGTTTTTGCCCAGTTTTTATATAATTTTTTATTTTATTTTATTTTTTTACAGAATTCACATTAAAGGGGTAAATCATATGATATTTTTATAAAGCAGGTCATTATGGATTCGGCAATACCCAATATGCAATACCCAATATGTCTACTTTTTACATTTATTTCAGTTTTACACAATAAAAGCATTTAAAAAAAAAATATGTTTTAGCATCTCCATTTTCTGAAAGCCATATTTAAATTTTTTGGGCGACTGTCTTATGTAGGGGGCTCATTTTTTGCAAGATGGGGTGATGTTTTATTAGTACTATTTTGGGGTACACATCTCTTTTTGATTGGTATTATAATTTATGTGGTGTAAGGTGATTAAAAAAAAGAGCTTGTATTTGCAGTTAATTTCTTTATGGCGTTTACCTGAGGTGGTAGATCATGTGACATTTTTATAGGGACCCAATATGTCTGTTTCTTTAAAAAAATAAAAATAAATTATATTTCGAAAGGACTTTTTCTTTGCTTGAAACTTTTATTTTTTATAATTAAAAAACACTTTTTTCACTTTTTTTAGTTTTATATTCTGTATTGTACTGCATTGAACTGTCAGCATCTTACGTAAGGAAGTAATTGGTTGCCATGACAGCCTGAGGCCTTGTGAAGGCTCCCACGCCTGCCTGCTAAGTCGTGTCTATGGCATGCTTGATGGGCAGCCAGTCAAAATCCTATAGACTGCAATAGTAATCTATTGCAGCCTATGGTACAAGTCCCCCAAGGAGACTGAAAATTATAGATTTTTTTTTTTAATTAACCTCTTCTAGACCGGGCCATTTACTCCCTTCCTAACTAGGCCTAATTTTGCAAATCTGACATGTGTCACTTATGTGGTAATCGCTTTGGAACACTTATTTAGCCAAGCTATTCTGAGATTGTTTTCTCATGACACATTGTACTTCATGACAGTCATAAATTTGAGTCAATATATTTCACTTTTATTGATGAAAAAAATCCCCATAACCTCAAAATATTTATTACTTAAAATTCCCTATATGTCTACTTTATGTTGACATCATTTTGTAAATGTCATTAAAAATTTTTTTTAGGGCATTAGAAGACAATTTTAAGGCATTAGAAGACAATTTTCAAAACCCACTTTTTAAGGATCAGTTCAGGTCTGAAGTCCCTTTGTGGGGCTTACATAGTGGAAACCCTACTGTAGAAATTACACCCCTCAAGTTACTCAAAACTGATTTTACAAACTGTTAATCCTTTAGGTGTTCCACAAGAATTAAAAGGGAAATGGAGATGAAATTTCAAAGTGTCACTTTTTTGGCAGATTTTCCCATTTTAATCCATTTTTTTCTTTAACAAAATCGAGGGATAATAGCCAAACAAAACTCCTAATTTATTACCCCGATTCTGCGGTTTACAGAAACACCCCATATGTAGTCGTAAACTGATGTAAGGGCACAGAAGAAAAGGAGCGCCATATGGTTTTTGGAAGGCAGATTTTGCTGAACTGGTTTTTAGATGTCATGTCCCATTTGAAGCACCCCCTGATGCACACTTACAGTAGAAACTTCCAAAAAGTGACGCCATTTTGGAAACTAGGAGATAAGGTGCCAGTTTTATTGGCACTATTTTGGGGTACATATGATTTTTAATTTGTCAGGCAAGGTAACCAAAAAAAGTCTGTTTTGGCGCTGTTTTTATTTTTTACAACATTCATCTGACTGCTATTTTTATAGAGCAGGTTGTTACAGACCCAATGATATCAAATATGTCTACTTTGTTTGTTTGAATTTTACATAATAAAGCATTTTTGAAAAAAAAAAATATTACACTTTATGGGGCAAGGTGACCAAAAAATTTGAAGTTTTAGCACAGTTTTTATTTTATTTATTTTTACAGCATTCACCTGAGGGGTTAGGTCATGTGACATTTTTATAAAGCAGATTGTTACAGATGTGCCAATACCTAATACGTATACTTTTTCTTATTTAAGTTTTACACAACAATAGCATTTTTGAAACAAAAAATAATAATAATGATGTTTTAGGGTCTTCATAGTCTGAGAGCCATAGCTTTTTTTTTATTTTTTTACCGATTGTCTTAGGTAGGATCTCATTTTTTGCAGGATGAGGTGACAGTTTGATAGTCTTGTTAACTCAGGTGAGAATGTTGACGAGCACAAGGCTGGAGATCATTATGTCAGGCTGATTGGGTTAAAATGGCAGACTTGACCTGTTAAAAGGAGGGTGATGCTTGAAATCATTGTTCTTCCATTGTTAACCATGGTGACCTGCAAAGAAACGCCTGCAGCCATCATTGCGTTGCATAAAAATGGCTTCACAGGCAAGGATATTGTGGCTACTAAGATTGCACCTCAATTAACAATTTATAGGATCATCAAGAACTTCAAGGAAAGAGGTTCAATTCTTGTTAAGAAAGCTTCAGGGTGTCCAAGAAAGTCCAGCAAGCGCCAGGATCGTCTCCTAAAGAGGATTCAGCTGCGGGATCGGAGTGCCACCAGTGCAGAGCTTGCTCAGGAATGGCAACAGGCAGGTGTGAGCGCATCTGCACGCACAGTGAGGCGAAGACTTTTGGAAGATGACCTGGTGTCAAGAAGGGCAGCAAAGAAGCCACTTCTCTCCAAAAAAAACATCAGGGACAGATTGATCTTCTGCAGAAAATATGGTGAATGGACTGCTGAGGACTGGGGCAAAGTCATATTCTCCGATGAAGCCTCTTTCCGATTGTTTGGGGCATCAGGAAAAAGGCTTGTCCGGAGAAGAAAAGGTGAGCGCTACCATCAGTCCTGTGTCATGCCAACAGTAAAGCATCCTGAGACCATTCATGTGTGGGGTTGCTTCTCATCCAAGGGAGTGGGCTCACTCACAATTTTGCCCAAAAACACAGCAATGAATAGAGAATGGTACCAAAACACCCTCCAACAGCAACTTCTTCCAACAATCCAACAAGTTTGGTGAAGAACAATGCATTTTCCAGCACGATGGAGCACCGTGCCATAAGGCAAAAGTGATAACTAAGTGTCTCGGGGACCAAAACGTTGACATTTTGGGTCCATGGCCTGGAAACTCCCCAGATCTTAATCCCATTGAGAACTTGTGGTCAATCCTCAAGAGGCGGGTGGACAAACAAAAACCCACTAATTCTGACAAACTCCAAGAAGTGATTATGAAAGAATGGGTTGCTATCAGTCAGGAATTGGCCTGGAATCAGTGCAGGGCTGATTGTAGTCTATGGAAGACCCGACAGCTCCTGCACTCTCCTGGCCCCGGCAGTCACATGACCATCGAGCCAGGACAGGAAGCGCATAGCGATCTAGAAGGCAGGGACACCTTCTAAAACGTCCATTCAGAGATAAACAACCACCCATAGGACGTTTATAGTCTATGGGTGGTCATGAAGTGGTTAATAAAAAAATAAAAAAAGGAAATTATCCCCTTCTCCAATTTTCAAAAAAATAAACATCTGCTTCTAAAACTGTGCGAACTATTAAAATATTTTTCCTGCATGCTGAAAGTGGTAATGGGAAAAATAAAATATGTGATGCCACATTTTTGGTCACCTTGCTCAAAAGAAAAATGAACAAAAAAGGATCAAAAACTCATATGTACCCCAAAACAATTGTGCCAAATAAAAACTACAGCTGGCTGCTTAAAAATAAGCCCTCACATAGCTGTGTTGACAGAATTATAAAAGGTTATAGATGTCAGAATATAGTAATAAAAATAAAATGTTTTCTTTACAAGTAGTAAACATAATAAAAACTGCAAAAATTTGTTATCACTGCAATTTCACTGACCTGCAGTACCCCATAAACACAAAAATAAAATAAATAAATAAAATGGCCTGGTCCCTAAGGGATTACTATTGATAAAATTTTCTTTGCATTGTCATATTTTGACACCCATATATCAATGATTTCTTCCCAAAAACCCTTTTAAGTACAATACATGTACAGTGGCTTTACCTTCATCAAGAGCTAAATTTTAACCACATACCCCGGAAAGAAAACCTTAAAGTAATCTTAAAAGGGTAGTTCACCTTCAGGGGGAAGGATGGGTAGGAGTGGAAAGAGTGAAGGCTTTCTGCCAGGCGTCCACCCCACCTCTCTTCCACTTGTCCAGACCTGCTGAGGGAAGTATAGTTACCTGATTCCTGCTACTACTTTCTGTCTCCTGCTGTCTCACTCCAGTCTCCACACGTCAAAATCTACTTTGACGGGTCACATAGACCGCTGTCACCAATGCATGCCAGTCAATTGTTGCAGCACTCCACATGACCAGTGTCAAATAGGATGTTGACAAGAGTGACTGAAGTGAGGCAGTGGCAGGGGGGAGGTAAGAATGCTTCCCTCTACAGGTCTGGCCACTTGGGATGGTCTACTCTAGCAGAAAGGCCCCCTAAAGGTGAGCAACCTCTTGAAAAACAAACTGAACTAACCTTTTTGTTGTAATGTGTATTTAAAGCAACACTAAGCAAGTCAGTAGCATATTTCGAGGAGCTGTAAGATTCCTGTCCTTGACAATGCTGATAGTCTGAGAGACTGAAAGCAGACTTTCTGGCATTACTAGATGAAGTCCAGATAAGCCGGGAAGGATTATTCTTGTGACACAAAAGAGGTTCTAGTTCTTTAATCTGCAACACATAAAAACAATTCAGGGTAATTAATAAATAAAAATATATACAGATATTTACATTTTTTCGTTTATAAAAACAATTTACAGTAACAAAAGAAAAATAATGATGTATTCGTATCTCAGCCATTCATGACAAAGATCTTATGTAGCTACCAGGCTGGCAGGAGTTACAGAAATGTCTGTTTCTGTAGATACTATTTACCGTACATATATTAGGAACCACAGCAGCTCAGTTTCTTTATCTCTGACCACCACATGGTCTCTACCATGAACAGATTAAATGGGAAAACCCTTATTATCTGCCATGCCATGATTCATGTAAAAGACATTATATAGTACATGACTATATTTAAGAAATGTAGAACCAGACAGGTACATCACAAAGAGCTCCTCATGTACTTTCTGCTGCAGCTCTATCCCTGTAACGGTCACAGCTTCTAAAAGGAGATAAGGTTGGTGGCAGTTGAAGCATGGAACAGAGTATGTGCGACTATGCTCATCCAGCTCAGTAGGTGGATGTGCATATTACTATACAGATTAAACATCCCAGGGGCCACTGGTATAAGGAAATGTGAATATCATGCAACTGGAGCTTTTTTGTAACAGAAAGTAAATAAATTAAAACTAACTTTTCATGGTGAAATATATTAAAATATAATTTACTGTAAATACAAACCTTTAACTGGCTGGAGGAGACTGCCTGTAATAAGAAACCAGAAAAAAAAACAAAAAAAACACACAAACAAAACACCTTGTCGCTCCATTAAACCCTAACCCCGGCCCAAAATGGAGACGATCAGGAGTAAGTCAAAGGCTATGTACACGTTCACAACCAGTTTTATTGTTCCAATGCATCTAAAATGAGAAATGAAGCAACTTTGGAATAGATTGTTATTAAAAATGTCCTACTAGACTTTATGGAAAAGCGGGTAAATGATATGCTTCTCGAGGACAGGTCACCACCTAATGGAACACCACCAAGATCCAAGTTGACCTGCCTGATCAGTAGTAAGGGTGAAGATGCAGCTCAACACATCCCTGAACTTAAAATATAAGGGAGCTACTATCTCAATGTTCTCTGAGTTTTCAGCTGCTCTAGAAAAATAACAGACCTCTTTTGTCAAAGTAAGGGCTCATACACAAGAACGTATTTTCTTTCCGCTTCCGTTCAGGTTTTTTTTGTGTGGACCGTATGCGGAACCATTCACTTCAATGGGTTTTCAAAAACAACAGAAGGTACTCCATGTGCATTCTGTTTCAATATTTCCGTTCCGCACAAAAGTAGTGCATGTCCTATTATGGTCCGCAAATCACAGGCCAAGGCCACATTAAAGTCAATGGATCCGCAAAAAATACGCAACGCACACATCCGTATTTTGCGGATCCATACTGTAGAAATTCTATGCCCAGCTCATATTGCTCATGTGTTTGGTGATTAAGTTACTATTTACGATCCGCAAAAAATGGATTGCATACGGAAACCATATGGATATGTTTTGTGGAAGAACGGAAGAGGACTTAAATCAGAGAAAATAAACCCTCAGATACAGAAAACAACGGATCTGTGAAAAACAGACTGCAAAACAACAACGGTCGTGTGCATGAGGCCTAAGGGTGGGTTCACATCATGTTTTATACCTCTGTTTGATGTACAAGTTAGAAGAAGAAAAAGAAAAGAAAAGAAGATTCAAAAATGCAGCGCAGCACACCACATTCTTATATCCTGCACAGTCCAGTAAAAAAAAAAATATTATAGTATTTTTTTTTACAACGGAACTCTGGTGAACAGATGAGGCATCTGTTTAAGGCTACATTCACGGGACCGTAAGGGTTTTGCGGGTCCGCAAAGCACGGATACTGGCAGTGTGCTTTCCGCATTTTGCGGACCGCTCATAGCCGGTGCTATATAGAGAATACCTATTCTTGTCAGCGTTTGCGGACAAGAAGAGGACATGCTCTATAATTTTTGCGGGGCCGCGGAACGGAACAACGGATGCAGGCTCTCCATGGGGCTGCCAGGAAGCCCGGTGACGTCACCAGCACTGATTGGCAGCTTAAGCGCTGCCCTAGCCAGTAAAACGGCTAGGGCAGCGCTAAAGCACGCCCATCAGAGCTGGTGACTTCACCGAAAACACTGCCGGGCGGAAGTAAACAAGTATTGTAAACAAAGATCTTGCTGTGCAAGGGAGTGCATCGGAGCACGAGATGCTCCGATGCTAACATCAGGTATTGCATTAACGTATTCACTTTTCCTCTCGATTTACACAATGTTACCTAAATACGTATGCGAGACTTCTACATGGTCTTAAACAATAGATTGTAAGCCCTCGCAGCCAGAGACCTCTCTCCTTCTGTACCAGTCTGTAACTCTTCTTGTTCATGCTTAGTGCAATTTTCTGTATTATGTGTGTATACCTCATATGGACATATGTACAGCGCCATGGAATGAATGGTGCTTTAATTATAAATAATAATAATTAGATAGATTCCATGATAACCTAGATTAATCTCCAGCAGCTTCTCCCACCAAGAGTCCAGATGGTAGAGTGGCACAGCTTAAAGCAGTTAAAAGACAGTAAAGAAACAAAGTTTAAAAAGAGTGTTGATCAAAAAACAATCTCCCCTTAAAATTGGAGCAGGGATTTTTAAACAGAGCAGGGCGCCAAGAGGGAAACTAATATATAGTGCAAGATAAACATAGGGGCTGCCAGGGGTGGCTGGATGCGTAAAAAGCTACTGCATACAAAGAAAATGAAAGTATAAAAAAAAAAGAGGGGGGGGTCCACCTCCCAGACGGCGCCAACCTCGTGTAGTCCCAAAAAAACAGGACTAAAGGGTGTACTGATAATATGAATAATGCAGTTACAATTACATATAAAAAAAAGTTGGTTAGCCCCTTAAGGACTCTGCCATTTTTCACCTTAGAGACCAGGCCATTTTTAGCAAATCTGACATGTGTAACTTTATGTGGTGATAACTTTAAAACGCTTTTACTTATCCAGGCCATTCTGAGATTATTTTCTCGTCACATATTGTACTTCATGACAGTGATAAATTTGAGTCGAAAAAAATGTCATTTTTATAAAAAAAAATCAAAATTTACCAAATTTTTTTTTGTTTTTAATTAGCAAATTTCAATTTCTCTACTTTTATAATAGATCGTAAATACCTCCAAAAATAGTTATTACTTTACATTCCTCATATGTCTACTTCATGTTTGGATCATTTTGTGAATGCCATTTTATTTTTTGGGGACGTTACAAGGCTTAGAAGTTTAGAAGCAAATATTGGAATTTTTCAGAAAATTTCTAAAACCCACTTTTTCAGGACCAGTTCAGGTCTGAAGTCACTTTGTGAGGCTTACATAATAGAAACCACCCAAAAATGACCCAATTTTACAAACTACACCCCTCAAGGTATTCAAAACAGATTTTACAAACTTTGTTAACGCTTTAGGCGTTCCACAAAAATTAACCGCTTTCGGACCGTTTAACGCAGGATTGCGTTCCGGCGGCGGTCGATTTATTCCTCCTTCACGCTTCAGTGCGTCATCTCGCGAAACGCGAGATGACGCGCATAGCCGGCCCGCGCATGCGCAGTGCGGGCCGGCAAAAGTTAAAGGAGGAGTTCGTCACCAGCCTGCCAGCCAATGATCATTGCTGGCAGGTTGGTGATTTTCCAAAAATTTAATCACAAGCCATTTAACACATTATATTTATAAATATAATGTGTTAAATGGCTTCTGTGCTCTCTGCTGGTTGCTTTTCGTCGGTTGGTTCCAGCAGAGGAGCACACATCACTGTGAGTACACCAAGCACAACACATTTAGCCCCAGATCACCCCCCCCCCAATTAACCCCTTGATCACCCCTGTCAATCGCTAGTGAAAGGGAAAAAAGTGATCAGTGTAAACTGTCACATTTTTTTCCCACCAGTATTGACTGTTAGGTTTTAGGTTAGTTTAGGCCCCTTTGGTAGGTAGTTAGCGTCGGTTAGCGCCCAGCCCACCGCACTCACTGATTCACTGATTAGCGTATCGCTAATCAGCATTGGTACTTTTATAGTATCTGTAAGTGATCAGAACTGATCACAGTCAGATCTATAATAGTACCCCCTTCTCCGGCAGACGGGCTCAAATAATTTTGTACAAAACGATTTGCCAAGCATCTCTAACTTATTAGTATAGCATTTGCAATTATGATGCAATTTTGTACTTTATTTGGTTTGCAGTGAGCTGTTGCATTGCATGTTTTGTTTAACAGTCTTGTTCTCAGCCATAGCAACGTGCCTCTGCGCTTTGGGATGTGCTGAGTGACCCCCTTTTTCTCTATAATAGTATTAGGGTCACCTTAGCTCGCCCTCCACCCAAAACACAGTGTTTGCCGATCAGGCCTGATCGGTCGCCAACACGTGCGTTCACCCACGCCCGCCCCGGTGACAATTTTTTTTTTTTATCACTGCACAATCACTTCACAAGCGCTGCAGCGATAAAAAAAAATTAGTTTTGATATTTTTTATCAATCGCAGCGGCTTCCTGTACTTCGCTAGCCTCCCATTTGTAAGACAGGCTTGCTTTTTTTCTTGCTATAACTTGGGTTGGGCGGCACTCCTCTTGTGTCGTTTCGTACGGTGCTCAATGGTAATGGAGGTCATAGAATGAGAAGTAAACCACGGCACTCGTAATTGTAATTCAGAAAATTTGTATTTTCATATTTTCATTTTTTCATTACATTTTTCATATAATTTATTATTTCATTAGCATCCAGGAATATTAGCAAAACTGGCCAACGTTTCGGTCCTAATACAGGACCTTGTTCACGGCCTTAGTTGTATGTAGCATCCCAGAGGCTACATGCTACATACAACTAAGGCCGTGAACAAGGTCCTGTATTAGGACCGAAACGTTGGCCAGTTTTGCTAATATTCCTGGATGCTAATGAAATAATAAATTATATGAAAAATGTAATGAAAAAATGAAAATATGAAAATACAAATTTTCTGAATTACAATTACGAGTGCCGTGGTTTACTTCTCATTCTATGCTTTTTTTCTTGGGTAGTCTACCCCCAACGGCTCGTTACCACCCGTCTTGCAAGGGGGGAGAGGGTTGCCTTGTGTAACGAAGAACTGCTTGCGGTGAAATGGAGAGACAAGCGTGACGTTTACATGCTCTCCTCCATTCACGCAGACACGACAATCCAAATAGAACGAGCAACCAGTGTCATTGAAAAGCCCCCTCGGTCCATGACTATAATTTGCTCATGGGAGGGGTGGACTTCAATGACCAGATGTTGGCTCCTTATTTAGTGTCCTGCCGCACCAGATGCTGGTATAAGAAGGTGTCTGTATATTTAATTCAATTGGTTATGTACAATAGTTTTGTTCTCTACAGTAAGGTTGGGAGAACAGGATCATGCCTCAAATTTCAGGAAGAGATCATCGAAAACCTCCTGTATCCAGGAGGTTCCGTGGCCCAATCCACCAGTGTAGTGAGCCGTCTACACGAGAGACATTTCCCCAATGTCGTTGTTGGTACCTCAACCCAAGCGCCACCCCGAAAAAGATGTTGTGTCTGTAGCAGGAGTGGAATAAGGTGTGACAGGGGGAGTGTTTCCGGAAGTACCACACACAGGTACACTATTAGTATATGGATTGCGTGACACAGGACAGGCACACAGGGGTCTTAGGGCCCTTTCACTCACAGCTGCTGCAAACCTCTCCTTTCACCTGGGACAAAGTGCATAATGTACTTCGCCACATCTCTGGGCGATTTGCGCTTTGCACATTGTCCCATGGGGAAGGAGAGGTTTGTCCTATAAAGGTAAAAAAAAAAAAATCACAGGTAAGCAAAAAATTTAATGTTCCAAAAGTTTAATAAAGTTTATAAAAGTTAATGTTCTGTTTCAAATGTTATATAAAGTTAAATGTTAATAAACTGATTGCGTTGCGGCCTGTATATAAAAAAAAAAAAAAAAAAAAATCAAAAAAAAATCCCGGCAATGATTTATTCATCCACATCGATTGATGTGAATGGAGAAATCGGATTTGCCAGAGCATACGGGCTGAGTGGGTTTGGATGTTGGGCGGAGCTCCTATGTCCTGGCAGACGCCTTTCCCCTCTTTTTTTTTTTGGCAGAGATTTTTTCATCCACATTGATTGATGCAAATGAAGAAATCTGTGGCGTTCATTTTTTCTTTCAGCCCAGAGGCTGAACGAAAAAAAAAATCTCATTACCAGTATGCTCAATATAAGGCCTCATGCACACGATCGTTTTTTTTTGCGGTCCGCACCGTTTTCCCGTGATCCGTGACCGTTTTTTCGTCCGTGGGTCTTCCTTGATTTTTGGAGGATCCACGGACATGAAAAAAAAGTCGTTTTGGTGTCCGCCTGGCCGTGCGGAGCCAAACGGATCCGTCCTGAATTACAATGCAAGTCAATGGGGACGGATCCGTTTGACGTTGACACAATATGGTGCCATTTCAAACGGATCCGTCCCCATTGACTTTCAATGTAAAGTCTGGAGTCCCTTTTATACCATCGGATCAGAGTTTTCTCCAATCCGATGGTATATTTTAACTTGAAGCGTCCCCATCACCATGGGAATGCCTCTATGTTAGAATATACTGTCGGATATGAGTTAGATCGTGAAACCTCATTTCCGACAGTATATTCTAACACAGAGGCGTTCCCATGGTGATGGGGACGCTTCTAGTTAGAATATACTACAAACTGTGTACATGACAGCCCCCTGTTGCCTAGCAGCATCCGATCACTTACAGGGGGACGTGATCAGCTCAATTAACCCCTCAGGTGCCACACCTGAAGGGGTTAATTGTACTATCATATCCCCTTGTAAGAGATCAGGGCTGCCAGGCAGCAGGGGGCAGCCCCCCCCCCCTCCCCAGTTTGAATATCATTGGTGGCCAGTGCGGCCCCCCCCCCTTCCATTGTAATAATTTGTTGGTGGCACAGTGTGCCCCCCCCCTTCCTCCCTCTATTGTAATAATTTGTTGGTGGCACAGTGTGCGCCCCCCCCGCCCTCCCTCTATTGTAATAATTCGTTGGTGGCACAGTGTGCGCCCCCCCCCCCCTTCCTCCCTCTATTGTAATAAATCGTTGGTGGCACAGTGTGCGCCCCCCCCTTCCTCCCTCTATTGTAATAAATCGTTGGTGGCACAGTGTGCGCCCCCCCCTTCCTCCCTCTATTGTAATAAATCGTTGGTGGCACAGTGTGCGCCCCCCATTGGCCCCCCTCCATCTATAGCATTAACAACATTGGTGGCCAGTGTGCGGCCTCCCATCTCCCCCCCCCCCCCCCCGATCATTGGTGGCAGCGGGTTACTAGCAATAGTACAATAGTAAAAGATTCATACATACCTGGGAGCTGCGATGTTCGTGTCCGGCCGGGAGCTCCTCCTACTGGTAAGTGACGGTTCATTTAGCAATGCGCCGCACAGACCTGTCACTTACCAGTAGGTGGAGCTCCCGGCCGGACACGAACATCGCAGCAGCAGGTAAGTATGAATCTTCTACTATTGTACTATTGCTAAGTAACCATGGCAACCAGGACTGTAGTAGCGTCCTGGTTGCCATGGTTACCGATCGGAGCCCCAGCGATTAAACTGGGACTCCGATCGGAACTCCGCTGCCACCAATGATGGAGGGGGGGGGGGGGGGGGAGATGGGAGGCCGCACACTGGCCACCAATGTTGTTAATGCTATAGAGGGAGGGGGGGCCGATGGGGGGCGCACACTGTGCCACCAACAAATTATTACAATAGAGGGGGGGGGGGCGCACACTGTGCCACCAACAAATTATTACAATAGAGGGGGGGGGGGGCGCACACTGTGCCACCAACGAATTATTACAATAGAGGGAGGGGGGGGGCCGCACTGGCCACCAACCTATTATTACAATAGAGGGGGGGGGGGGGCCGCACTGGCCACCAACCTATTATTACAATAGAGGGGGGGGGGGGGGGCGCACTGGCCACCAATGATATTCAAACTGGGGGGGGGGGGGGAGGGTCTGCCCCCTGCTGCCTGGCAGCCCTGATCTCTTACAGGGGGCCGTGATCAGCACAATTAACCCCTTCAGGTGCCGCACCTGAAGGGGTTAATTGTGCTGACCACGGCCCCCTGTAAGAGATCGGGTGCTGCCAGGCAGCAGGGGGCAGTCTTGTACACAGTTTGTAGTGTATTCTAACTAGAAGCGTCCCCATCACCATGGGAACGCTTCTGTGTTAGAATATACTGTCGGTTCGGAGTTTTTTTATGCAGACGGATCTTCGGATCCGTCTGTATAAAAACTAACCTACGGCCACGGATCACGGACACGGATGCCAATCTTGTGTGCATCCGTGTTCTTTCACGGACCCATTGACTTGAATGGGTCCGTGAACCGTTGGCCGTGAAAAAAATAGGACAGGTCATATTTTTTTCACGGCCAGGAAACACGGATCACGGATGCGGCTGCAAAACGGTGCATTTTCCGATTTTTCCACGGACCCATTGAAAGTCAATGGGTCCGCGAAAAAAAACGGAAAACGGCACAACGGCCACGGGGGCACACAACGGTCGTGTGCATGAGGCCTAAGGAGAATAGCAGAAACTCCTAATGCTGGCCATAAATGTAATGATTGCGGAGACCCTCAAATGCCAGGGCAGTACAAACACCCCACAAATGACCCCATTTTGGAAAGAAGACACCCCAAGGTATTCGCTGAGGGGCATATTGAGTCCATGAAAGATTGAACTTTTTGTCCCAAGTTAGCGGAAAGGGAGACATTGTGAGAAAAAAATAAAAAATATTTCCGCTAACTTGTGGCAAAAAAAAAATCTTCTATGAACCTTGGGGTCTTGTCTTCTTTCCAAAATGGGGTCACTTGTGGGGTATTTATACTGCCCTGGCATTTTAGGGGCCCTAAAGCGTGAGAAGTAATTTGGAATCCAAATGCGTAAAAAATGCCCTTAGGGTGTCTACTTTCCGAAATGGGGTCATTTGTGGGATTTTTCTACTGTCTGGGCATTGTTGAACCTAAGGAAACATGACAGGTGCTCAGAAAGTTAGAGCTGCTTCAAAATGCGGAAATTCTCATTTTTGTACCATAGTTTGTAAACGCTATAACTTTTGTGCAAACCAATAAATATACACTTATTGCATTTTTTTTATCAAAGACAAAAAAAATGGAGAAAAATTTATATAGAAATGTAGTTTTATTTGTAAAATTTTACAACTGAAAGTGAAAAAATGTCATTTTTTTTGCAAAAATTTCGGTCAATTTCGATTAATAACAAAAAAAGTTAAAATGTCAGCAGCAATGAAATACCACCAAATGAAAGCTCTATTAATGAGAAGAAAAGGAGGTAAAATTCATTTGGGTGGTAAGTTGTATGACCGCGCAATAAACCGTGAAAGTAGTGTAGTGCAGAATTGTAAAAAGTGGTCTGGTCATTAAGAGGGTTTAAGCTAGGGGAGCTGAGGTGGTTAATGGAAAATAGAGATGACATTTCAGAATTTCACTTTTTTGACAGATTTTCCATTTTAATATTTTTTCTCTGCTAACATTTATTTATTGCCCTGATTCTGTAGTTTACAGAAACACCCCATATGTGGTCTTAAATGGCAGTGCACAGAAGGAAAGGAATGCCATATGATTTTTGGAAGGCAGATTTCAGTGGGATATATCTATAGCTTGCTGGCACCAAAATCAGCACATGCCAGCACATGTGATCAGCACATGCCAGTCACAGCTCGCACACAGAAAAAGTGGTGCAGAGCCCAAAAAAAAGCCTAAAAAAAGAAGGAGAGGAGGGGACAGGGAATGGGGATGTGAAACAGCTGCAGATGAGCCAAAGATCACTACAGCTGTTTCAGATGTAGTTCTTTTTCTTCTGAAAAGCTCTGAATGAAAAGCAGTGATTTATGTGGTAGTACCACAAGTCCCAGCCGACAAAGAGCAGCACAGAGGGGCACAGGTCCTAGCTCCAAGCTAGAATGGCTGCCTGCAGAGAGGCACCAACGGTTCTTTCTGCTGCATAGCGCTGCCATTGGCTGGAGCGTTGTTCCAGCCAATCGCAGCACTGGGAGGGGACATCAGTGTCTGATGTCCCCTCCCTGACCTCGGAGGTGACATGGGCTGATGTCATCAGTCCCAATCACCTCCATCCCAGCCACCAGCAGCACCACAAATAGGGCAATAGAAGTATAGCGCTGCCATAGGCTGGAGCGTTGCTCCAGCCAATGGCAGCGCTGGGAAGGGACATCTGTGTCTGGTGTCCCCTCCCTTACCTAGGGGGAGACATGGGCTGATGTCATCAGTCCCCTCCCACCTCTAGCCGAGCCCCCCTTCTGCTCCATACATTGCCGGCGCTGCGATGGGCTGGGCTGGTCTTCACTAGCCAGCCAATCGCAGCAATTGGGGCTGCAGGGGGGGGGGGTGGAAAAACTCCTAGTCTCCCTCAGCCAAGATGGCTGACTGCCGATTAGTGCAGTCAGCTTACGCCGGTCACTGCGCGATTTGGCGCGGTGACCAGAGTGATCCATGACGTACTATTACGTCAAGATGCGTTAAGTCACCGACTTTCATGACGTAGTAGTACGTCATGTGTCGGGAAGGGGTTAAAGCCCAGAAGCAGTGATGGTTGGCTTTCCATCTACACACAAGATCTTTGGAGCTTAGCCAGAATGACTGTTGGGTTCTCGGTCATCTTTCATACCAAGGTCCTTCTCCCTCAATTCTAGTAAGAGTCCTGGTTTTTCCAAAGTCTTCCATTTAATAATGTGCTCTTGGGAACTTTCAATCCAGAAGACATTTTTTACACCCTTCTTCAGGTCTGTGCCTCCAACACAATCCAGTCTCTGAGATCTAACAGCAGTTCTTTCCTCCACATGGCTTGTTTTTTGCTCTGATCTGCATTGTCAGCTAAGACCTTATGTCGACCGGGTAGTGTCTTTCCAGATCATGTCCAATTAACTGAATTTACCAAAGGTTGACTCCAAACAAAGGGAGAAACATCTCTAAGATAATCAACAGAAATTATTAAAATTTCAAGTGTCAAAGCAATTTCAAGTGTCATAGGGTCTGAATACTTATATCCATGCAAAGCATTTTCCTTTTTAATAAATTAGCAAAAATGTCTTAAGTCCTGCTTTCACTTTCTCATTATGGAGGACTGAGTGCAGATTGATGGGGGAGAGGACACATTTTTATTTTTTTAGGACTAGGCCACAACATAAAATGTGAAGAAAAAAAAAAAGTTGAAAGGGTCTGAGAATAGAGTAGTACTTCATGAAGTTGATTCACATAAAACTTTATTTTAATACAGTATTAGAATGTATTGGCTCCTATGAGCCGAAGTTATTATTTTGCGAAGTCTCACGAGACTTCGGGTAATAACTTCCTAAACTGATTTCTACTGTAAAAAAACATTTCTCAAACTCTGGTTCGGTTCCAAGGTTTATGTTTATGGCTTTGAATTGTATATGCTGATGCTTGTTCATTTAGTATTCTGCACAAATTTCAATAAACAAATTAATAAAAAATGTCCTACAGTTTTTCTTTTAAAGCTTTAACTTTAGTTTTAAAGAAAACAACTGTACAGGCTGATCCTGCAGTCAGTCATACTCCATACTAGCCTACAAAACACAGCATAAAGTAGAGGAAAAATATAAGTAAACAAGCTGGCGACCAAAGATCGCTAAACAGCAGGATCAGAGTGGGAGGCCCCTTTCACACGGGCGAGTTTTCCGTGCGGGTGCAATGCGTGACGTGAACGCATAGCACCCGCACTAAATCCTGACCCATTAATTTCAATGGGGCTGTGTACATGAGCGTTGTTTTTCACGCATCAGTTCTGCGTTGCGTGAAAAATCGCAGCATGTTCTATATTCTGCGTTTTTCACGCAGCCCTGGCTCCATAGAAGTGAATGGGGCTGCGTGAAAAACGCATTGCATCCGCAAGCAAGTGCGGGTGCGATGCGTTTTTCACTGATGGTTGCTAAGAGATGTTGTTTGTAAACCTTCAGTTTTTTATCACGCGCGTGAAAAACGCATCAAAACACATTGCACCCGCGCGGAAAAAACTGAAAAACTGAACGCAATCGCAGACAAAACTGACTGAACTTGCTTGCAAAATAGTGCGAGTTTCACTGAACGCACCCGGACCTAATCAGTTATGCTCGTGTGAAAGAGGCCTAAAAGGGGTCAAATCCTGAAGTATACCTTTAACCCCTTAAGGACCAGACTAATTTTCACCTTGAGGACCAGGCCATTTTTTGCAAATCTGACCACTGTCACTTTATGTGGTGATAACTTTAACCACCTCCGGACCGCTGTACGCACAGACGCGTCCTGGAGGTGGTTGATTCATTCCGCCTGGACGCATATACGCGTCATCTCGCGAGACGCGAGATTTCCTGTGAACGCGCGCACACAGGCGCGCGCGCTCACAGGAACGAAAGGTAAGAGAGTTGATCTCCAGCCTGCGAGCGGCGATCGTTCGCTGGCAGGCTGGAGATGTGTTTTTTTTAACCCCTAACAGGTATATTAGACGCTGTTTTGATAACAGCGTCTAATATACCTGCTACCTGGTCCTCTGGTGGTCCCCTTTGTTTGGATCGACCACCAGAGGACACAGGTAGCTCAGTAAAGTAGCACCAAGCACCACTACACTACACTACACTACACCCCCCCCCCCCCCCGTCACTTATTAACCCCTTATTAGGCCCCTGATAACCCCATATAGACTCCCTGATCTCCCCCCTGTCATTGATCACCCCCCTGTCATTGATCACCCCCCCTGTCATTGATCACCCCCCCTGTCATTGATCACCCCCCTGTAAAGCTCCATTCAGACGTCCGCATGATTTTTACGGATCCACTGATAGATGGATCGGATCCGCAAAACGCATCCGGACGTCTGAATGAAGCCTTACAGGGGCGTGATCAATGACTGTGGTGATCACCCCATATAGACTCTCTGATCACCCCCCTGTCATTGATTACCCCCCTGTCATTGATTACCCCCCTGTAAAGCTCCATTCAGACGTCCGCATGATTTTTACGGATCCACTGATAGATGGATCGGATCCGCAAAACGCATCCGGACGTCTGAATGAAGCCTTACAGGGGCATGATCAATGACTGTGGTGATCACCCCATATAGACTCCCTGATCACCCCCCTGTAAAGCTCCATTCTGATGTCCGCATGATTTTTACGGATGCACTGATAGATGGATCGGATCCGCAAAACGCATCCGGACGTCTGAATGAAGCCTTACAGGGGCATGATGAATGACTGTGGTGATCACCCCATAAAGACTCCCTGATCACCCCCCTGTCATTGATCACCCCCCTGTAAAGCTCCATTCAGATGTCCGCATGATTTTTACGGATGCACTGATAGATGGATCGGATCCGCAAAACGCATACGGACGTCTGAATGAAGCCTTACAGGGGCGTGATCAATGACTGTGGTTATCACCCCATATAGACTCCCTAATCACCCCCCTGTCATTGATTACACCCCTGTCATTGATCACCCCCCTGTAAAGCTCCATTCAGATGTATGCATGATTTTTACGGATGCACTGATAGATGGATCGGATCCGCAAAACGCATCCGGACGTCTGAATGAAGCCTTACAGGGGCGTGATCAATGACTGTGGTGATCACCCCATATAGACTCCCTGATCACCCCCCTGTCATTGATCACCCCCCCTGTCATTGATTACCCCCCTGTAAAGCTCCATTCAGACGTCCGCATGATTTTTACGGATCCACTGATAGATGGATCGGATCCGCAAAACGCATCCGGACGTCTGAATGAAGCCTTACAGGGGCGTGATCAATGACTGTGGTGATCACCCCATATAGACTCCCTGATCACCCCTCTGTCATTGATTACCCCCCTGTAAAGCTCCATTCAGACGTCCGCATGATTTTTACGGATCCACTGATAGATGGATCGGATCCGCAAAACGCATCCGGACGTCTGAATGAAGCCTTACAGGGGCATGATCAATGACTGTGGTGATCACCCCATATAGACTCCCTGATCACCCCCCTGTCATTGATTACCCCCCTGTAAAGCTCCATTCAGATGTCCGCATGATTTTTACGGATGCACTGATAGATGGATCGGATCCGCAAAACGCATCCGGACGTCTGAATGAAGCCTTACAGGGGCATGATCAATGACTGTGGTGATCACCCCATATAGACTCCCTGATCACCCCCCTGTCATTGATCACCCCCCCTGTCATTGATCACCCCTCTGTAAGGCTCCATTCAGACATTTTTTTGGCCCAAGTTAGCGGAATTATTTTTTTTTTTTCTTACAAAGTCTCATATTCCACTAACTTGTGTCAAAAAATAAAATCTCACATGAACTCCCCATACCCCTCACGGAATCCAAATGCGTAAAATTTTTTAGACATTTATATTCCAGACTTCTTCTCACGCTTTAGGGCCCCTAGAATGCCAGGGCAGTATAAATACCCCACATGTGACCCCATTTCGGAAAGAAGACACCCCCAGGTATTCCGTGAGGGGCATATTGAGTCCATGAAAGATTGAAATTTTTGTCCCAAGTTAGCGGAACGGGAGACTTTGTGAGAAAAAAATTAAAAATATCAATTTCCGCTAACTTGTGCCAAAAAAAAAAAAAATTCTATGAACTCGCCATGCCCCTCATTGAATACCTTGGGGTGTCTTCTTTCCAAAATGGGGTCACATGTGGGGTATTTATACTGCCCTGGCATTCTAGGGGCCCCAAAGCGTGAGAAGAAGTCTGGTATCCAAATGTCTAAAAATGCCCTCCTAAAAGGAATTTGGGCACCTTTGCGCATCTAGGCTGCAAAAAAGTGTCACACATCTGGTATCGCCGTACTCAGGAGAAGTTGGGGAATGTGTTTTGGGGTGTCATTTTACATATACCCATGCTGGGTGAGAGAAATATCTTGGTCAAATGCCAACTTTGTATAAAAAAATGGGAAAAGTTGTCTTTTGTCAAGATATTTCTCTCACCCAGCAAGGGTATATGTAAAATGACACCCCAAAACACATTCCCCAACTTCTCCTGAATACGGCGATACCACATGTGTGACACTTTTTTGCAGCCTAGGTGGGCAAAGGGGCCCATATTCCAAAGAGCACCTTTAGGATTTCACAGGTCATTTACCTACTTACCACACATTAGGGCCCCTGGAAAATGCCAGGGCAGTATAACTACCCCACAAGTGACCCCATTTTGGAAAGAAGACACCCCAAGGTATTCCGTGAGGGGCATGGCGAGTTCCTAGAATTTTTTATTTTTTGTCACAAGTTAGTGGAAAATGCTGATTTTTATTTTTATTTTTTTTTCATACAAAGTCTCATATTCCACTAACTTGTGACAAAAAATAAAAACTTCCATGAACTCACTATGCCCATCAGCGAATACCTTGGGGTCTCTTCTTTCCAAAATGGGGTCACTTGTGGGGTAGTTATACTGCCCTGGCATTCTAGGGGCCCAAATGTGTGGTAAGGAGTTTGAAATCAAATTCTGTAAAAAATGACCTGTGAAATCCGAAAGGTGCTCTTTGGAATATGGGCCCCTTTGCCCACCTAGGCTGCAAAAAAGTGTCACACATCTGGTATCTCCGTACTCAGGAGAAGTTGGGGAATGTGTTTTGGGGTGTCATTTTACATATACCCATGCTGGGTGAGAGAAATATCTTGGCAAAAGACAACTTTTCCCATTTTTTTATACAAAGTTGGCATTTGACCAAGATATTTATCTCACCCAGCATGGGTATATGTAAAAAGACACCCCAAAACACATTCCTCAACTTCTCCTGAATACAGAGATACCAGATGTGTGACACTTTTTTGCAGCCTAGGTGGGCAAAGGGGCCCATATTCCAAAGAGCACCTTTCGGATTTCACAGGTCATTTTTTACAGAATTTGATTTCAAACTCCGTACCACACATTTGGGCCCCTAGAATGCCAGGGCAGTATAACTACCCCACAAGTGACCCCATTTTGGAAAGAAGAGACCCCAAGGTATTCGCTGATGGGCATAGTGAGTTCATGGAAGTTTTTATTTTTTGTCACAAGTTAGTGGAATATGAGACTTTGTAAGAAAAAAAAAAAAAAGAAAAAAAATCATCATTTTCCGCTAACTTGTGACAAAAAATAAAAAGTTCTATGAACTCACTATGCCCATCAGCGAATACCTTAGGGTGTGTACTTTCCGAAATGGGGTCATTTGTGGGGTGTTTGTACTGTCTGGGCATTGTAGAACCTCAGGAAACATGACAGGTGCTCAGAAAGTCAGAGCTGCTTCAAAAAGCGGAAATTCACATTTTTGTACCATAGTTTGTAAACGCTATAACTTTTACCCAAACCATTTTTTTTTTACCCAAACATTTTTTTTTTATCAAAGACATGTAGAACAATAAATTTAGAGCAAAATTTATATATGGATGTCGGTTTTTTTTTGCAAAATTTTACAACTGAAAGTGAAAAATGTCATTTTTTTGCAAAAAAATCGTTAAATTTCGATTAATAACAAAAAAAGTAAAAATGTCAGCAGCAATGAAATACCACCAAATGAAAGCTCTATTAGTGAGAAGAAAAGGAGGTAAAATTCATTTGGGTGGTAAGTTGCATGACCGAGCAATAAACGGTGAAAGTAGTGTAGGTCAGAAGTGTAAAAAGTGGCCTGGTCTTTCAGGGTGTGTAAACACTGGGGGCTGAGGTGGTTAAAACGCTTTGACTTATCCAGGCCATTCTGAGACAGTTTTTTGGTCACATATTGTATTTCATGACACTGGTAAAATGGAGTACCGTATTTTTCGCCCTATAAGATGCACCTAGGTTTTTGAGGAGGAAAATAAGAAAAAAATTTTTTTAACCAAAAGGTGTGCTTTTGGTGGGTTTTGAACTAATGGTGGTCTGTGCATGACACTAATATGGGGGATCTGTGGATGGCACTCTTATGGGGGGGGGAAATCTGTGGGTGGCACTGTTATGGGGGGGATCTGTGGATGGCACTGTTATGGGGGGGGATCTGTGGAGGGCACTGTTATGGGGGGGGATCTGTGGAGGGCACTGTTATGGGGGGGATCTGTGGAGGGCACTGTTATGGGGGGTGATCTGTGGATGGCACCGTTATGGGGGGGGGAGAAGCACTGTTATGGGGGGGTGATCTGTGGATGGCACTGTTATGGGGGGGAGATCTGTGGATGGCACTGTTATGGGGGGGAGATCTGTGGATGGCACTGTTATGGGGGGGGTGATCTGTGGATGGCACTGTTATGGGGGAGGTGATCTGTGGATGGGACTGTTATGGGGGGTGGATCTGTGGATGGCACTGCTATATATGTGTCACCCACAGATCCCCCACCCCATGTAATTGGGGGGGGGGGGGGAGAGAAGCACTTTTATGGGGGGGTGATCTGTGGATGGCACTGTTATGGGGGGGGGGGTGATCTGTGGATGGCACTGTTATGGGGGAGGTGATCTGTGGATGGGACTGTTATGGGGGAGGTGATCTGTGGATGGGACTGTTATGGGGGAGGTGATCTGTGGATGGCACTGTTATGGGGGGTGGATCTGTGGATGGCACTGCTATATATGTGTCACCCACAGATCCCCCACCCCATAACAGTGCCATCCACATATCCCCCACCCCATAATAGTGGCATCCACAGATCACCCCCCATAACAGTGCCATCCACAGATCTCCCCCCCATAATAGTGCCACCCACATATGCCCTAATATACCTGTGGGAGGGGATGGTGGCAAATGCAGCGGGGCCGGTGCGGTCACTGTACTCCGGCCCCACCGCTTACTCACTGCTTTATTGCCTAAACATTTTATAATAGCTTTCATTGAAGTTCCGATCCCCAGCCCCATCTGTACTACGGTACTTACTAAATGTCCTGTAGCAGGCAGAGCAGGGCGGGCGGCCGGCACTCACTGATGTCACGTGCCTGCACCGCCTACTTCATATGTCTACTTTTTTTTATTTATTTTAGTTTTACAAAAAAATATTTTTTGTTTTAGTGTCAAGTCTGAGAACCATAGTTTTTTTTTTTTAATCGTCAGTGGCTAAATGGAATTAAAATTGGGGAAGGGGATTATAAATTTAGTACTCCATGGAAGTGTGGTACTCCCTGAAGCAACAGTCAATGCAGAGGCCCGGATGATGAGGGCACGTGTCACACTGAGTGGTGGTGTCCTTCCGTATCCCCCTCCTGTGACACACGCTGCACTTTTTTGGGGACCGTCCCTTCTTTACAGTATGGGGGACCACACCTGGGAAGTGTTGGCCAGGGACGATCCCGGGCGCCTCTAGTTTCCGAGGTACTCTGGCCTGCTCTTTCCCGGTCAGAAAAGATCAGGGCCTTGAGGACTGCCTCATAGTACTTCAGAAATGTCCCTCTGTTGCCAGCGCTCTGGGACAGCACAAAAGAGTTGTACAAGGCAACCTGTACCAAGTAGACCGCAACTTTTTTGTACCATGCCCGGGTTTTGCGCATGGCATTATATGGCTTGAGGACTTGATCATAGAGATCAACTCCTCCCATATACAGATTGTAGTCGACAATACAATCGGGCTTGAGGACCGTTGCCACGGTACCTCGCACACGGACAGGGGTGATGCCGTTACCATGAATTGTGGACAGTACAAGGACATCCCTCTTGTCCTTATACCTGACCAGCAACAGGTTTCCACTGGTAAGGGCACGGGTCTTACCCCTGGGGATAGGTACCTGGAGGGGGTGGGTAGGGAGGCCGCGTTGATTTTTCCGCATGCTCCCACAAGCGGACGTGGATCTGGCGGCGAGGGACTGGAACAAGGGGATAAGAGTATAAAAGTTATCCACGTACAGGTGGCAACCTTTATCTAGCAGTGGGTGCATAAGGTCCCACACAAGTTTCCTGCTAACACCCAGAGTGGGGGGACATTCTAGGGGTTGAACACGGAATCTCGCCCCTCGTACACACGAAACTTGTAAGTGTTTTCCCCTTAGGTACTCTCACAAAGTTTGTACAGCTTCACGCCATACCTCGCCCGCTTTGAAGGAACATACTGGCGGAAAATGAGTCTCCCCTTGAAAGCAATGAGAGACTCAGCAACCGCGACCTCCCTTCCAGGTACATAGGCCTCCAAAAATTTGGCCCCAAAGTGATCGATGACTGGCCTGATTTTGTACAGGCGGTCATAGGCAGGATCACCTTTGGGGGAGGGGGCGGGGGACAGGACATGCTGCATTATCTGCATAATGCAGGCATTTCCAGATGGCCTCAAACCGGGTATGTGTCATGGCCGTACTGTAAAGTGGGGTCTGGTAGAGGACGTCCCCACTCCAGTAATGCCTGACACTGTTTATTTTTTTTTTTTTTTTTACTAGGCCCATGTGCAGCACGAGGCCCAAAAACGTCCTCATCTCGGCTGCACTGACTGGAGTCCAGCCACCGGCCCTAGCCAAAAAGGAGCCCGGGTGTTGAGCAATGAACTGTTGGGCATACAGGTTTGTTTGCTCCATCAGATTCACAAAGTGGTCACTGAAAAAAAAAAAGACTAAAATAGTCATATTCAGTGAAGCCCACTGTGGGAATCTGAATTCCTGCTTGGCCAACAAAATCAGGAATCACAGGCTCAAAATGCTCTGGGGTACACCAGACAAGTTCACTGGTAGGGGGCTCAGGTGGACTTATCTGGTGGGCCATAAAACTAGTACAAGCCCCAGAGCTGCTCGTACTAGTGTGGGCCACAGGGTCCCTGGCATGGCAGTCCCGTTGCTCCGTGCCGCCTTGGGGGCTCATCATCATAGCTAGATGAACAGGAAGCGGATGACAAGAAGAAAGTGGGGTCATCCACAGGGACTCTCAGATTCGGAGGCAAGCTGGGCGTATGCCTCCTCGGCCGAGGTCATCCGGTGGGCCATAGGGGAGTGTGTGCGTGTGTGTGTGGAAAACTTTATTCAGTGTGCGTGTGTGTGGGGGACGGGTGTTCATGTACTTTGCCCTACACCTAAAAAAAAAAAAAAAAAAAAAGACAAACTAAAAAAAATTGTAAATCCCAAGTGTAAAAAAAAATAAAATAAAAGATTCAAATGCGCTGATCAGCGGTGGGGTGGGCGATGCGCTAACAGTGGCCGGACGCCAAGAGTGCCGGGCACAGTCAGCGCATGCAAAAAAAAAAAAACTTGAGCCCCCAAAAAATGTGTGCCCCCCCCCCCCTCCAACTCTCCCCCCTGGGCATTGTACCAAGGTGCCCGCTCGATGATTTCAGCAGGCACCTTGTTCCGATCACCTGTGTCCTTAAAGAGGACCTTTCACCGGTCCAAACATTGTGAACTAAGTATCATGACATATACAGCGGTGCCCAGGGATCTCACTGCACTTACTATTATCCCTGGGTGCCGCTCCGTTCTCCCGTTATGTCGTCCGGTATGTTCGGGGAAAACCTCCCAGGCTGTGAGCTCTGCGCTGCGATTGGCCAGCACTACAGCCTAGGAGAAGGAGACGCCCAGGAGAACAAGGGAAGTCTCCTCCTACTATAACCAAGTCCCCGAATGTACCGGAGGGCATAACGGGAGAATGGAGCGGCGCCCAGGGATAATAGTAAGTGCAGTGAGATCCCTGGGCGCCGCTGTATATGTCATGATACTTAGTTCACAATATTTGGACCGGTGAAAGGTCCTCTTTAAGGACACAGGGCGTACCTGTACGCCCTATGTCCGAAACAGGTTAAAGGGGTTTTCTGACTTTTTTATATTGATGAGCAGTCTTTCATCAGTTGGGATCAAACACCCGGGACCCCCACCGATCAACTTCTTGCAGCATACCTAGGCCAGTGATGTCATGTTCATTGGTCCCATGCCTTAGACCAGTGTTTTCCAACCAGTGTGCCTCCAGCTGTTGCAAAACTACAACTCCCAGCATGCCCGCACAGCCAAAGGCTGTCCGGGCATGCTGGGAGTTGTAGTTTTGCAACAGCTGGAGGCACATTGGTTGGGAAACACTGGCCTAGACAAAGCATAGTCCCATTTACGTAAAAGGGACTGACCTGAGATACCAAGCACAGGCACTATACAATGTACAGCACTGTGCTTTATATGTTGTGAGGAGGCCACAGCCCTCTCCAGAGAGCTGTGGCCTCCCCAAACAGCTGATAAGCAGAGTTCCTGGGTGTCGGACTCCCACCAATCAGATGCTTATGACCTATACCAAGGATAGGTCATCAGTAAAAAATAAGTTGGAAAACCCCCTTAAGCTTTAATTCCGTACACTGTAAACGGTACTTCTGATTTATACACTGCCTGTCCACTACCTGGATTTAACTAAGCAAATGGTTATGAGCCTCCTATTGGATAATTACTGAATGGGCGATTATCTTTCAGCTGGCAATAAGTTATTTAACCCCAACTGGTGCAACAAGTTAATTCTCATTTCTTAAACAACTATGTCGAGAGACACATCTCGTAGTCGTGGAAAAGATGTTAGTCTGTTTGAGAAGGGTCAAATCATTGGCATGCATCAAGCAGAGAAAACATCTAAGGAGATTGCAGAAACTACTAAAATTGGGTTAAGAACTGTCCAACGCATTATTAAAAACTGGAAGGATAGTGGGGACCCATCGTATTATAGGAAGAAATGTGGCGGGGGAATAAATCCTGAATAATCGTGATCGGCGATCACTTAAACGTTTGAAATCAAATCGAAGAAAAACAACAGTAGAACTCAGGGCTATGTTTAATAGTGAAAGTAAGAGCATTTCCACACGCACAATGCGAAAGGAACTCAAGGGATTGGGACTGAACAGCTGTGTAACCGTAAGAAAACCACTAATCAGTGAGGCAAACCAGAAAAAAAAGGCTTCAATTTACTAGGGAGCATAAAGATTGGACTCTGGAGCAAAGGAAGAAGGTCATGTTGTCTGATGAGTCCAGATTTACCCTGTTCCAGAGTGATGGGTGCATCAGGGTAAGAAGAGAGGCAGATGAAGTGATGCACCCATCATGCCTAGTGCCTACTGTACAAGCCTGTGGGGGCAGTGTTTATTATCTGGGGTTGCTGCAGTTGGTCAGGTCTAGGTTCAGCAACAGTATGTGTTCCAAGAATGAGGTCAGCCGACTACCTGAACATACTGAATGACCAGGTTAGTCCATCAATGGATTTTTTCTTCCCTGATGGGACGGGCATATTCCAAGATGACAATGCCAGGATTCATCAGGCTCAAATTGTGAAAGAGTGGTTCAGGTAGCATGAGACGACATTTTCACACATGGATTGGCCACCACAGTGTTCAGACCTTAACCCCATTAAGAATCTTTGGAATGTGCTGGAGAAGGCTTTGCGCAGCAGTCAGTCTCTACCATCATCAATGCAAGATCTTGGTGAAAAATTAATGCAACACTGGATGGAAATAAATCTTGTGACATTGCAAAAGCTTATCGAAACAATGCCACAGCGAATTCGTGCCGTAATCAAAGCTACAGGCGGTCCAACAAAATATTTTGGTGGAGACTTTTTTTTTTGGGACGGGCAGTGTATAAGTGCAGCTCTTCATATTCCAAAAGGTTCTGTCCCAATTTTAGTCAAATCAGATCAATACAAAATGGTGTTAGTAAATAATCAACTTATCTTACAATTTCTATTATCATAATTGTAAGGGGCAACTGGCACACTGCGGCAAACAGGAGGGTTTAAGTTTAGATAAATTAATTTTTGAAATTAATAATCATTTTAACACCATGACATTATTGTTGACTGAACCCACAGATTTTGGTGGGATCGACTAATGCATATGGGCACAGCCACACTGTTCTTGGACCTCTGTCTTCTGGGCTTGAGGTCAACATGTCCACTTGCGAGGAAAAGTATACATATACAGTTGGGCAAAATTACTAATACAGTCCAAGATTCAAACAGTGTAAATATAAGGCCCCTTTACACAGGTCAATTAGTAGAGCAATTCTAGGAACGCTCCTTCCCAATAACTGCCCTGTCTAAAGGTTTTCTCGATCTTTCGAAGACTCTCATTCATCAGGTGAAGGCATCACTGGTGCTGTCATCTAAATCATTGTTTCTGGGCAGTAAATTGTGCTGTCTAAAGAGTAACCTGCTACGCACAAACAATGAATAGTATGGGGAGAAGCAATCACTCTAGCGATCATTCGTCCCCATAGGGAAGTGGTGACTGCTGCATGTAAAGGCGGCTCTCACCTCCTGAAACAGGCAGACAATTGTCTGGAACTAATGGTTTGTTCCCAATAATTGCCTACTGGGTCTTAAGACAAGAGAGTATAAGGATCCACCAAATGTATCAACCAGCATCAGCCACTGTGTGCCAGATTTCTGCACCAAGCCTACTAAGCAATGCCTCCTTGTGAGGTGTGGGGGAAAAAAAAAAAAAAAACATCTAAAAGACTAGTTTCAAGCACTGCAGTGGTTTTAGTCTGTGATTCTCTGCATAGTTAGCTGGTTTCGGCCAGATCTCCGCTGGTCCTCATTAAAATTAATGGGGGTGGCAGGCCTTCAGGCAGCTTCCGGCAATGCCGGATCCAGAAATCTCTGGCAGGCTGCTCCCTGCTGGAACAGCCTGACGAGATGTCTAGCGCTAGAGTAAAACTAGCCTAAGACACGTACTACATGCTTGTGCACCATAATTCTGGTCCATTTTCATGAGTAAATACAACCAGTGAGCCTGATTTATTAAAACACTAAAAAGAAAAACTGGTTTTGCTGTCCATAGCAATCAATCACATGGCAACCTTTAGGTTTCCAAATTATATTAAAAACAAAATGAAAGTTTAGCTATGATTACTATAGGCAAATAGAAACTACAAACCCACTGTTTTAAAGAATACATGGCCCAGGGTCTCAAAAAAGGCTAACATTTTTGATTGAAAGGAAAGGTTTCCATACCAACAACTATTACAATGCATTAGGTCAGGAGAGATCTAAATTATTTTATTTCACATCCTAGAACACAAAACGGTGTCCTGGACAGAGCACATATTTCTTGGATTCCTCATTTCTGTCAAGTATGTGCCACTCATGATCCTTAAAAAAAACAACAAATAAAAAACAGTAATAGTCATGTCATGAATACTAGCCATTACATGTCTTAAAGGTGAGTGAATATACCAGAGATGACTGAACATCTATTGTTACCAGTATATAATGGCCAAATACGTTGGTCTCGAAAACTTTTTGCAAGCCATCTTCTGTAACACTATCCTTCTGGGTCAACAGTCCTTCTCCTGTTGCAAACATGCTGATTACTTTCCTGTATTGAAACAAAAGATGGCTTATATATAATATACAGTATATAAAGAGTAGAGTTGAGTGAAGCCAGCTTCGGATGCTTAATCCGAAGTTGCTTTGTTCAAAACTTTGGAATAAAACTGTATGAAGAATTGTCACCAAAAAGTATTAGAATTTATGGGCTCCAATGAGCCAAAGTTAGTTATTCACGAAGTCGAACATGACTCAAGGTACTAGTGGGAACCGAAGCAGAGTTTGGTTTCTAGTTTTCAAGTGGTTTTGCACTTTAAAAATCAACTACCGAAGTTATTCAACAAAGTCACGCACGACTTTGTGAATAACTTACTTTGGCTCATCGGAGCCCGTACAGTATTATTCAGAAGTTTTGAACAAAGCGACTTCTGATGAAGCATCCGAAGCTCGCTTTGTTCAACTATAATAAAAAAGAATAAGTATTTCCACACTTATGAAAAATTGTAAAAGTGAGAGCAAATATACACACATGAAATGCATACATACATTACTACAAAAATTTGATTTATGTACTTACCGTAAAATCCCTTTCAATTCATCAGGGGGCACAGCACCATGGGTATGTGCCGGTCCACTACGAGGTTGACACTAAGGAAAAGTGTCGGCTCCATCTACTGTAGGAGGCCTATGCTTTCTACACAGACACTTGTCTAATGAATTTGTACAGGCAGCAGTAGGACAGGGACAATAAAAACAGTTGCAACAAAAAACCAACATGTCCACAACCCAGGCCAAGATCTGTGTCCCCTAATGAACTGAACGAGAAATCATATTTTCCCTGGGGGAAAGCACCATGGGACATCCCAAAACAGTCTCAGATGGTGGAAAGAGAAAAATCATGCAAACTGTCAATAACACAGCTGCATGCTGCGCTTTATGACCCACACTGGCAATGGCAGAGGCTTTAGAATGGATCTGGCAGATAGGAAAAACTAAGAGGAAAGAACTGAATGTCTGAAATACCACATAGATTCTAAACAATAGTGAATCGTTACCACAAGGAGACCCAGAGGGGCAAACAGTTAAATAAGAATCCACAATGCAGGCATCATGGTGGCTCAGTGGTTAGCAACAGTGTCTTGCAGTGCTGGGTTCCTAGGTTTAAATCCAACCAAAAAACATCTGCATGGAGTTTTATGTTCTCCTAGTGTTTTTGTGGGTCTCCTCACCACTATCCCAAAACATACCAATAAGGAACTTAGATTGTGAGCCCTATTGGGGACAGCTTGATGCTAATGTCTGTAAAGCGGAGCAGAATCAGTTTCTGTGAGGAGGTAAGTTCTAGACTTGACAGCGGCGAATCAATGGATTTCGTATATCTTGACTTCTCCAAAGCATTTGACACTGTACCGCATAAAAGGTTAGTATATAAAATGAGAATGCTCGGACTGGGAGAAAACGTCTGTATGTGGGTAAGTAACTGGCTGAGTGATAGAAAACAGAGGGTGGTTATTAACGGTAAACACTCATATTGAGTCACTGTCACTAGTGGGGTACCTCAGGGGTCAGTATTGGGCCCTATTCCAGGGCTCCAGACAAAAAAAATATATCAAGGAGCCATTGGCTCCTAACCTGAAAAATTTAGGAGCCAAATTTAAATTTTTAGTCGCCAAATTTAAAATACATATAATTACGGTATAATAAAAAACAAAAAACACATGTCTTACCTACGGTTGTCACGATACCAAAATTTTTACTTTTTATGGTATAGAAATCAAAAGTATTGCGATACTCGATACCACGTGAAAAAAATAAAACACCAAAAAAGCCGCATGCATTTCACATTTTATGGAACGTCTGGACCATAATAGAACAGTCCGATCCTAATTTTTGTCGGGACAAGGTGACAAAAAAATGGCAAATTGCACATTTTTTTTTTCTGTTACGCCATTCACCGCATAGGAGATATTTTTTAATATTTTAATAGTTTGCACTTTTTCAGGCGTGGCGATATGTAATTTTTTTTATTGTTTATATATTTTATATGTAAAATTGGGCAAGGGAGTGATTTAACACGTTCAGGACCTATGACAAGTATACTCGTCATGGAGCACTGCTACTTAGCGCTCCATGACGAGTATACTCGTCATGGCATTAAACTGTCACCATGTCTGCAGACATGGTGACAGCGCTGAGACCCCGGCTGTTACACACAGCCAGGCACCTTGGGTCAATGCCGAGCTGTGACCCCCCCCCCCGTATCGGCGATCGATGAAAATCGCAGGTCAATCCAGACCTGCGGTTTGCACCGCTTTCTGCAGTTTCAGAAACTTTAAAATGCACAAAATAAAGATTTTTTCACCCCCCCCCTGCACCCCTGAATGATTTTATGCCGGCGGTTGGTGCAGGGGGCGGTTGCAGGCGGTGCGGAAGGCGGGCGGTGCGGCAGGCGGAATCGCGATCCCCCGCCCGCCTCCTGTCGAATATTCATTGGCGTTCAGTGGGTATACCAAAGTGTCAGCACATTGCTGACACTCTGGTATAAACGGCTGACATCTGTGCTGTGAGGTCAGCCGTTTAACCCTTTCCATATCGCGGTCTTTACAGACCGCTGTATGGAAAAGGTTAACAGTCAGGGACCTCCCTCTCCCATTGGGGGGCTGCTGTGCCTTTGCAGCCCCCAGACAGGATGGGGTCACAGAGGGAGGGAGCCCCCCTCCTTCCCCTTCCACTCAGTTGTGGCAGACGGGGAAGGTTCCCATGCAACAGGACGACTTCTCAGGCATCCTGCTGTCCATGGTGCTGAACAGATATGTGCTAAAGGCATAGATCAGTTCAGACAAAGTGTAAGTAAAATACAGTACAATACACTATATAGTGTACTGTACTGTATTATACAGACATCAGACCGACTGGATCTTCAAGAACCAAGTGGGTCTTGGTCAAATTTTTTTATTTTTTTAAGTAAAAAAAGTTTTAAAAAAACCCCATTTATTACTGAATAAATTTTTTTTTAAAATAAAACACACTACACATATTAGGTATCGCCGCGTCCGTAACGACCTGATCTATAAAACGGTCATGTTACTTTCCCCGCACGGTGAACGCCATAAAAATAAAAAAATAAAAAACTATGAGGAAATTGAAATTTTGCCCACCTTACTTCCCAAAAAAGGTAATAAAAGTGATTTAAAAAAGTCACATGTACGCCAAAATAGTACCAATCAAACAGTCACCTCATCCCACAAAAAATGAGCCCCTACATTAGACAATGGCCCAAAAAATAAAAATAAATATGGGTCTCAGACTATGGAGACACTATAACATGATTTTTTTTAATTTAAAAAATGAGAGTGTAAAACTTACATAAATAAAAAAAAAGTAGTATACATATTAGGTATCGCCGCGTCCGTATCGACCAGCTCTACAAAAATATCACATGACCTAACCCCTCAGGTGAACACAGTAAAAAAATAAAAATGGTGTAAAAAAAGCTATTTTTTGTCACCTTACATCACAAAAAGTGTAATAGCAAGAGAAAAAGTCATATGCACCCCAAAATAGCGCCAATAAAACAGTCATCTCATCCCGTAAAAATCATACCCTACCCAAGATAATCGCCCAAAAATTGAAAAAACTATGGCTCTTAGACTATGGAAACACTAAAAACATGATTTATTTTTTGTTTCAAAAATGAAATCATTGTGTAAAACTTACATTAATAATAAAATTGTATACATATTAGGCATCGCGGCGTCCGTGACAACCTGCTCTATAAAAATACCACATGATCTAACCTGTCAGATGAATGTTGTAAATAACAAAAATAAATAAAACGGTGCCAAAAAAGCGATTTCTTGTTACCTTGGCTAAAAAAAAGTGTAAAACCAAAAATCATATGTACCCTAAACTAGTACCAACAAAACTTCCACCTTATCCCGTAGTTTCTAAAATGGGGTCACTTTTTTGGAGTTTCTACTCTAGGGGTGTATCAGGGGGGCTTCAAATGGGACATGGTGTCCAAATAAACAGTCTAGCAAAATCTGCCTTCCAAAAACCGTATGGCATTCCTTTCCTTCTGCGCCCTGAGAAATTTCTGAGAAATTTCAAGATTTACTTCTAAAAACTTCTAAGCCCTGTAACGTCCCCCAAAAATAAAAGGTCATTCCCAAAATGATCCTAACATGAAGAAGACATATGGGAAATTTAAAGTAATAACTATTTTTGTAGGTATTAATATGTGTTATGGAAGTAGAGAAATTGAAACTTGGAAATTTGCAAATTTTTCCAAATTTTGGGCAAATTTGGTATTTTTTTTATAAATAAAAATGAATTTTTTTTTACTCCATTTTACCAGTGTCATGAAGTACAATATGTGACGAAAAAAATCTCAGAATGGCCTGGATAAGTCAAAGAGTTTTAAAATTATCACCACATAATGTGACACTGGTCAGATTTGCAAAAAATGGCCTGGTCCTGAAGGTGAAAAGGAGCCCGGTACTTACGGGGTTAAACTTAATATTTTGTTGGTTGTTTGTTTTTTTCACTTTTTATTTAATACCTATTTACCCCCTTAGGGGCTAGAACCTGGGATCTTTCATCCCTTGTCCTATTCACCCTGATAGATCTCTATCAGGGTGAATAGGACCTCACACTGTCCCTGCTGCTCTGTGCTTTGTGCACACAGCAGCAGGGAGCTGACTATGGCAGCCAGGGCTTCAATAGCGTCCTGGCTGCCATGGTAACTGATCAGAGCCCCAGGCTTCCACTGATGGGGCTCCGATCGGAACCGGAACTGCCACTGCCACCAATGATAATACTTGGGGGATGGGGGGTTGGGGGCGCACTGCACCACCAATAATTATAATACTTTGGGGGGGGGTTTGGGGGCGCACTGCGCCACCAATGATTCTAATTTATAATACAAACGCAGGCTGCGGTCCGCCGCTATTAACCCCTCAGGTCCCTACTACAGGGATATGGATAGATTGGAGGCTTGGGCAGATAAGTGGCAGATGAGGTTTAACACTGACAAATGTAAAGTTATGCGCATGGGAAGGAATAATGCAAGTCACCCGTACATACTAAACGGTAAAACACTCGGTAACACTGACATGGAAAAGGATCTAGGAACTTTAATAGACAGCAAACTAAGCTGTAAAAACCAGTGTCAGGCAGCTGCTGTCAAGGCAAATAAGATAATGTGTTGCATCAAAAGGGGCATAAGTATATGCCCGTGATAAGTACTGTGTACAGTTCTGGGCTACTGTGAACAAGGCACACATAGCAGAGCTGGAGAGGGTCCAGAGGAGGGCAACTAAAGTAATAACTGGAATGGGGCAACTACAGTACCCTGAAAGATGATCAAAATTATGGTTATTCACTTTAGAAAAAAAAACGACTGAGGGGAGATCTAATTACTATGTATAAATATATCAGGGGTCAGTACAGAGATCTATCCCATCATCTATTTATCCCCAGGACTGTGACGAGGGGACACTCTCTGCGTCTGGAGGAAAGAAGGTTTGTACACAAACATAGAAGAGCAGTGAGACTATGGAACTCTCTGCCTGTGTGGTGATAGTGAGTACAATAAAGGAATTCAAGAGGGGCCTGGATGTATTTCTGGAGTGTCATAATATTACAGGCTATAGCTACTAGAGAGAGGGGTCGTTGATCCAGGGAGTTATTCTGATTGCCTTATTGGAGTCGGGAAGGAATTTTTTATTCCCCTAAAGTGGGGAAAATTGGCTTCTACCCCAGTTTTTTTTTTTGCCTTCCTCTGGATCAACTTGCAGGATGACAGGGCGAAGTGGATGGACAAATGTCTTTTTTCGGCCTTATGTACTATGTTACTAATATAGCTATACTCTATGGAGTGTGATTGATACAATCAAAAGGGGAGCTTCTCCCCTGGTCACCACTCTTCTTTGCCTTTGCGGTTGAGACACTGGCAATTAGGGTGAAGAGTAGCAACAACATAGGGAGAGAGGGAGAGATCCGTATAGGATTATATGCTGATCATATGATCCTATATCTGTCCTCACCTGATACATCCCTTTGCAATGCAGTGGCTTTGATAAATGAATTTGGGGAGTTCTCGGGCCTAAGAATTAACTGGGACAAATCAGTTTACATGCCTCTGGGCAGGGCAGACCGGACAGATCCTTCCCATGTGGAGCGGCAAAAGGTGTTAGACACATTCAAGTATCTGGGAGTAAATATAACTAAAAGACATTCCCAGGACCTGTCACTTAATATCTACCCTTTAACTGAACACACACGGAGCAACCTTCAAAGCTGGAAGACCTTGCCTTGAAATTGTATCCATTTTCCATAAATTCTTGTGGAACACCTAAAGGGTTAACAACGTTTGTAAAATCAGTTTTGAATACCTTGAGGGGTTTAATTTCTAGAATGGGGTCATTTTTAGGTGGTTTCTATTATGTAAGCCTCACAAAGTGACTTCAGACCTGAACTGGTCCTTAAAAAATTGGTTTTATAAAATTTCGGAGAAATTTCAAGATTTACTTCTAAACTTCTAAGCCTTGTAACGTCCCCCAAAAATAAAATGTCATTCCCAAAATGATCCTAACATGAAGTAGACATATGGGGAATTTAAAGTAATAACTATTTTTGTAGTTATTACTATGTATTATAGAAGTAGAGAAATTGAAACTTGGAAATTTGCTAATTTTGGCAAATTTGGTATTTTTTTTATAAATAAATATGATTTTAATATTTACTCCATTTTACCAGTGTCATGAAGTACAATATGTGACGAAAAAACTATCTCAGAATGGCCTGGATAAGTCAAAGCGTTTTAAAGTTATCAGCACTTAAAGTGACACTGGTCAGATTTGCAAAAAATGGCCTGGTTCTTAAGGTGAAATAAGGCTGTGTCCTTAAGGAGTTAAAATGGAAAATCTGCCAAAAAAGTGAAATTCAGAAATTTAATCTGCATTTTCCTTTAATTCTTGTGGAACACCAAAAGGGTTAACAAAGTTTGTAAAATCAGTTTTGAATACCTTGAGGGGTGTAGTTTCTAAAATGGGGTCATTTTTGGGTGGTTTCTATTATGTAAGCCTCACAAAGTGACTTCAGATCTGAACTGGTCCTTAACCGCCTCCGGACCAAATAACGCAGGATTGCGTTCCGGCGGCGGTCGATTTATTCCTCCTTCACGCTTCAGCGCGTCATCTCGCGAGATGCGAGATTACGCGCATAGCCGGCCGGCAAAAGTTAAGGGAGGAGTTCGTCACCAGCCTGCCAGCCAATGATCATCGCTGGCAGGTTGGTGATTTTCAAAAAATCGAATCACAATAAATATAATGTGTTAAATGGCTTCTGTGCTCTTTTCGTCGGTTGGTCCCAGCAGAGAGAACACATCACTGTGAGTACACCAAGCACGACACATTTAGCCCCAGATCACCCCCCCCATCACCCCAATTAACCCCTTGATCACCCCTGTCAATCACTAGTGAAAGGGGAAAAAGTGATCAGTGTAAACGGTCACTTTTTTTCTCACCAGTATTGACTGTTAGGTTTTAGGTTAGTTTAGGCCCCTTTGGTAGGTAGTTAGCGTCGGTTAGCGCCCAGCCCACCGCACTCACTGATTCACTGATTAGCGTATCGCTAATCAGCATTGGTACTTTTATAGTATCTGTAAGTGATCAGAACTGATCACAGTCAGATCTATAATAGTATTAGTGTCACCTTAGCTTGCCCTCCACCCAAAAAGCAGTGTTTGCCCGATCAGGCCTAATCGGTCGCCCACACGTGCGTTCACCCACACCCGCCCCGCCGCAGTGACAAATTATATATTTTTGTTTCATCACTGCACAATCACTGCGGCGATAAAAAAAATTAGTTTTGATATTTTTTATCAATCGCAGCGGCTTCCTGTACTTCGCTAGCCTCCCATTTGTAAGACAGGCTTGCTTTTTTTCTTGGGTAGTCTCAGGGAATACCCCCTAAATTTAGTTGACCAAATAGCAAGTAAGGGGTATTCTTCTGAAGAGGCCTACAGGATTCTGACCCAGTCGGATGAGGAATGGGAACCCTCATCTGACGAATCCAGCGGGTCAGAATACGAACCTGTAGAAAGCAGTGGCAGTCTGACCCAAAGTTCGGACGATGAGGTTGAGGTCCCTGATACCACCAGGCGTACCCGGCCCCGTGTTGCTAGACCACAGGCTGCGCAGGATCCGCTTCAAGGGCAGCAGAGTGGGGCTGGCGCTATCGGATTACGTGGTGAGGCATACACCAGCAGCGCAGCCCATCCTGGACCTAGTACCAGCACTGCCGTAGAACATGGTGAAGTGGCGAGCACCAGAAGGGCAGTTGAAGCTGGTACGGTGGCACGTGCATTAGTTCCCCAGTCGCAGCTACCGCACAGACAGGCCCGTAGAGCCCCTAGAGTCCCTGAGGTGCTGGCAAACCCTGATTGGCAGCCCCCAACTTCAGCCGCACCAGTAGTTCCCCCTTTCACCGCCCAGTCTGGAGTTCGGGTTGAGACAGCTCAGATCGGATCGGCACTGGGGTTTTTTGAGCTGTTCTCGACTGCGGAGCTCTTGGACTTAGTCGTGGCAGAAACAAATCGGTAGGCCACTCAATTTATAGCCGCCAACCCGGAAAGCTTTTATGCCCAGTCTTTCCGGTGGAAACCCGTCCAAGTTTCCGAATTTAAAACTTTTCTGGGCCTTCTCCTCAACATGGGCCTGACAAAAAAGCATGAATTGCGGTCATATTGGTCCACGAACCCAATTCATCACATGCCCATGTTCGCTGCTGCCATGTCCAGGACACGATTTGAGACCATCCTGCGTTTCCTGCACTTTTTGACAACAGCACCTCTCGTCCCAGAGGCCACCCAGCTTTTGACCGGCTCCACAAAATTTGGCCCCTCATAGACCACCTTAACACCAAATTTGCAGATTTGTATACCCCTGAGCAAAACATCTGCATAGACGAGTCCCTGATACATTTTACCGGGCGCCTTGGCTTCAAACAATACATCCCAAGCAAGCGCGCCCGGTATGGGGTCAAATTGTATAAGCTCTGTGAAAGGGCCACAGGCTATACGCACAAATTTCGAGTCTATGAGGGTAAAGATCAGACCCTGGAGCCAATCAATCAGTTGCCCTGAGTACCTGGGGAGCAGTGGGAAGACAGTCTGGGACTTGGTGTCACCCTTATTTGGCAAGGGGTACCATCTTTATGTGGACAATTTCTACACAAGTGTGCCCCTCTTCAGGCATTTGTTTCTAGAACAGATTGGCAGCTGTGGCAGGGGGCTTCCCCCAATGGCTCGTTACCACCCGTCTTGCAAGGGGGGGAAGAGGGCTGCTTTGTGTAACGAAGAACTGCTCGCGGTGAAATGGAGAGACAAGCGTGACGTTTACATGCTCTCCTCCATTCACGCAGACACGACAATCCAAATAGAACGAGCAACCAGTGTCATTGAAAAGCCCCTCTCGGTCCACGACTATAATTTGCTCATGGGAGGGGTGGACTTCAATGACCAGATGTTGGCTCCTTATTTAGTGTCCTGCCGCACCAGATGCTGGTATAAGAAGGTGTCTGTATATTTAATTCAATTGGCTATGTACAATAGTTTTGTTCTCTACAGTAAGGCTGGGAGAACAGGATCATTCCTCAAATTTCAGGAAGAGATCATCGAGAACCTCCTGGATGCCGTGGCCCCATCCACCAGTGTAGTGAGCCGTCTACACGAGCGACATTTCCCCAATGTCGATGCTGGTACCTCAACCCAAGCGCCACCCCGAAAAAGATGTTGTGTCTGTAGCAGGAGTGGAATAAGGCGTGACACCCGCTATTTCTGTCCTGACCACCCTGCCCTATGCTTAGCAAAAAAGTTAATGTTCCAAAAGTTCAATAAAGTTTATAAAAGTTAATGTTCTGTTTCAAATGTTATATAAAGTTAATGTTAATAAATTATTATTATTATTATTAATAAATTATTTGCGTTGCGGCCTGTTTTATTTAATTTTTTTAGTTTTTTTTATCTTCTAGGTGGACCAACCGATGAACCAGCTGCAGCACTGATGTGCATTCTGACAGAAGCATTGCGCTTCTGTCAGATTACACAAAAGTCGGTGTATGCGGCGCTGCAAGACGAGATTTCTCCTCTGCAGTAAAAAAGATACGTTTGCCGAGCATGGGTATATGTAAAAATACACCCCAAAACACATTGCCCAACTTCTCCTGAGTACGGCGATACCACATGTGACACTTTTTGGCAGCCTAGGTGCGCAAAGGGGCCCAAATTCCAAAGAGTATCTTTACGATTTCACAGGGCATTTTTTACGCATTTGGATTCCAGACTTCTTCTCACGCTTTAGGGCCCCTAAAATGCAAGGGCAGTATAAATACCCCACAAGTGACCCCATTTTGGAAAGAAGACACCCCAAGGTATTCCGTGAGGGGTATGGTGAGTTCATGTAAAATTTTATTTTTTGTCACAAGTTAGTGGAATATGAGACTTTGTAAGAAAAAATAAATAGATAAATAAAATCATTTTCCGCTAACTTGTGACAAAAAATAAAAACAACTTC
Organism: Bufo bufo; assembly: GCF_905171765.1. Classification (NCBI taxonomy): domain Eukaryota; kingdom Metazoa; phylum Chordata; class Amphibia; order Anura; family Bufonidae; genus Bufo; species Bufo bufo. The sequence continues at coordinate 121,025,222 of NC_053397.1, forward strand.
CATGAACTCACTATGCCCATCAGCGAATACCTTAGGGTCTCTACTTTACGAAATGGGGTCATTTGTGGGGTGTTTCTACTGTCTGGGCATTGTAGAACCTCAGGAAACATGACAGGTGCTCAGAAAGTCAGAGCTGCTTCAAAATGCGGAAATTCACATTTTTGTACCATAGTTTGTAAACGCTATAACTTTTGCGCAAACCAATAAATATACATTTATTGAATTTTTTTTATCAAAGACATGTAGAAAAATAAATTTAGAGAAAAATGTATATAGAAATGTAGTTTTATTTGAAGAATTTTACAACTGAAAAATGTCATTTTTTTGCAAAAATTTCGTTCAATCTCGATTAATAACAAAAAAAAAAGTAAAAAATGTCAGCAGCAATGAAATACCACCAAATAAAAGCTCTATTAGTGAGAAGAAAAGGAGGTAAAATTCATTTGGGTGGTAAGTTGTATGACCGCGCAATAAACCGTGAAAGTAGTGTAGTGCAGAATTGAAAAAAGTGGTCTGGTCATTAAGGGGGTTTAGGCTAGTGGAGCTGAGGTGGTTAAAAAGTGGATAAGGAAATTTTCTGAAAAATTTTAAGATTTAGTTTTAAACTTCTAAGCCTTCTAACGTCCCAAAAAAAGAAAATGTCATTTACAAAATGATCCAAACATGAAGTAGACATGGGAAATGTAAAGTATTGACTATTTTAGGAGGTATCACTATCTGTTTTAAAAGCAGAGAAATTGAAATCTTGAAAATTGCACATTTTTCCCAATTTTTGGTAAATTAGGTATTTTTTTTTATAAATAAAAACTAAATATTTTGACTCAAATTACCATTGTCATGAAGTCAAATATGTGACGAGAAAACAATCTCGGAATGGCTTGGATAAGTAAAAGCGTTTTAAAGTTATCACCACATAAAGTGACATATCGCCAGGAGCAGATGGCATACACCCCCGTATCCTAAAAGGATTCAGTAATCTCATAGCCAGACCCTTATTTCTGATATTTAAGGACTCTATACTGACAGGGAGTGTTCCACAGAATTGGCGCATAGCAAATGTGGTACCAATATTCAAAAAGAGTCCAAAAACAGAGCCCGGAAACTGTAGGCCAGTAAGTTTAACATCTGTCGTGGGTAAACTGAAGGTTTTCTAAGAGGTGCTATTTGGGAGTACCTCAATGAAAATAAGCAAATAATGCTATATCAGCATGGCTTCATGAGGGATCGATCATGTCAAACTAATTTAATCAGATTCTATGAGGAGGTAAGTTCTAGACTTGACAGCGGCAAATCAATGGATGTCGTATATCTGGACTTCTCCAAAGCATTTGACACTGTACCGCATAAAAGGCTAGTATATAAAATGAGAATGCTTGGACTGGGAGAAAATGTCTGTATGTGGTTAAGTAACTGGCTCAGTGATAGAAAACAGAGGGTGGTTATTAACCCCTTAAGGATTCAGCCCTCTTTCACCTTAAGGACCAGGCCATTTTTTGCAAATCTGACCAGTGTCACTTTAAGTGCTGATAACTTTAAAACGCTTTGACTTATCCATGCCATTCTGAGATTGTTCTGTCGTCACATATTGTACTTCATGACACTGGTAAAATGGAGTAAAAATAAAAAAAATCTATTTATTTATAAAGAAAATACCAAATTTGCCAAAAATGTGTAAAAAATTGCAAATTTCCAAGTTTCCATTTCTCTACTTCTATAATACATAGTAATACCTCCAAAAATAGTTATTACTTTACATTCCCCATATATCTACTTCATGTTTGGATCATTTTGGGAATGATATTTTTTTTTGGGGGGATGTTACAAGGCTTAGAAGTTTAGAAGCAAATCTTGAAATTTTTCTGAAACGTTCAAAAACCCAATTTTTAGGTACCAGTTCAGGTCTGAAGTCACTTTGCGAGGCTTACATAACAGAAACCACCCAAAAATGACCCCATTCTATAAACTACACCCCTCAAGGTATTCAAAACTGATTTTACAAAACTTTGTTAACCCTTTAGGTGTTCCACAAGAATTAATGGAAAATAGAGATACAATTTCAAAAATTTTTGGCAGATTTTCCATTTTAATAATTTTTTTCCAGTTACAAAGCAAGGGTTAACAGCAAAACCAAACTCAATATTTATGGCCTTGATTCTGTAGTTTACAGAAACACCCCATATGTGGTCATAAACCGCTGTACGGGCACACGGAAGGGCGCAGAAGGAAAGGAATGCCATATGGTTTTTGGAAGGCAGGTTTTGCTGGACAGTTTTTTTTTTTTACACCATTTCTCATTTGAAGCCCCCTGATGCTCCCCTAGAGTAGAAACTCCATAAAAGTGACCCCATCTAAGAAACTGCACCCATCAAGGTATTCAAAACAGATTTTACAAACGTCGTTAACCCTTTAGGTGTTCCACAAGAGTTATTGGCAAATGGAGATGAAATTTCTGAATTTAAATTTTTTGGCAAATTTTCCATTTTAATCAATTTTTCCCAGTAACAAAGCAAGGGTTAACAGCCAAACCAAACTCAATATTTATGGCCTGATTCTGTAGTTTACAGAAACACCCCATATATGGTCGTAAACAGCTGTACGGGCACACGGCAGGGCGCAGAAGGAAATGAATGCCAGATTTTGCTGGACTGTTTTTTTTTGACACCATGTCCCATTTGAAGCCCCCCTGATGCAACCCTAGAGTAGAAACTCCAAAAAAGTGGCCCCATTTTAGAAACTACGGGATAGGGTGGCAGTATTGTTGGTACTAGTTTAGGGTACATATGATTTTTGGTTGCTCTATATTACACATTTTGTGAGGCAAGATAAAAATAAATAGCTGTTTTGGCACCGTTTTTATTTTTTCTATTTACAACATTCATCTGACAGGTTAGATCATGTGATATTTTTATAGACCAGGTTGTCACGGATGCGGCGATACCTATTATGTATACTTTTTATTTATTTATGTAAGTTTTACACAATGATTTCATTTTTGAAGAAAAAAAATAAATAATGTTTGTGTATCCATAGTCTGAGAGCCATAATTTTTTCAGTTTTTGGGCAATTACCTTGGGTAGGGTATGATTTTTGCGGGATGAGATGACGGTTTTATTGGCACTATTTTGGGGTGCATATGACTTTTTGATCGCTTGCTATTACACTTTTTGTGATGTAAGGTGAAAGAAAATGGTTTATTTAGCACAGTTTTAATTTTTTACGGTGTTCATCTGAGAGGTTAGGTCATGTGATATTTTTATAGAGTCGGTCGATACGAACGCGGAGATACCAAATATGTATAATTTTTTATTATTTATGTAAGTTTTACACAATAACAGCTTTTTTCAAAAAAAAAAAAAAGATGTTTTAGTGTCTCCATATTCTGAGCCATAGTTTTTTTTATTTTTTGGGCGATTGTCTCAGGCAGGGGCTCATTTTTTGTGGGATGAGGTGACGGTTAGATTGGTACTATTTTGGTGGGCAAACGCCTTTTTGATTGCTTGCTGTTGTACTTTTTGTGATGTAAGGTGACCAAAAAATTGTTTATTTAGCACAGTTTTTATTTTTTATGGTGTTCATCTGAGGGGTTAGGTCATGTGATATGTTTATAGAGACAGACGATACGGACGCAGCGATACCTAATATGTATCCTCCCCCCCCCCTATTTTTTTTTTTTTTACTTTATTTGGGGAAAATTACGTTTTTGTTTATTTTTACTTGAAACTTAATTTTTAGGGGGGAAAACGTTATTTTTTAACATTATTTTTTGTCCCACTTTGGGACTTGAACTTTTGGGGGTATATTCCTTTACAATGCATTCCAGTACCTCTGTATTGGAATGCATTGGCTATATGAGTAATACTGTGTGTATTACTCATACAGCTTCCAGGGCCTGTGAGATCCAAGGGGCTGGATCTCACAGGCTCTTCACCGGAAGGCAGTGCAGATGCCTCAGGAAGGCATCGCGCTGCCTTCCATGCCATCAGGTCCCCCCCCACAGCCCCATGGGGACCCGATAGCACCATCGCCGCATCTGAATTGACCTGCGGTTTGCGGCGATCGCCGAAACGGGGGGGGGGGGGGCGTGTCACGGGACCCCCCTGCGCATTTAGCCGAGGTGCCTGCTCAATGATTTGAGCAGGCACCTTGTTCCGATCACCGCCCGCCGGTGATCAGAACACCACATGACGTACCGGTACGTCATGAGTCTGTAAGGGGTTAATGGTACACATTCAGATTGGGTCTCTGTCACTAGTGGAGTACCTCAGTGGTCAGTATTGGGCCCTATTCTCTTCAATATATTTATTAATGATCTTGTAGAAGGCTTGCACAGTAAAATATACATTTTTGCAGATGATACGAAACTGTAAAGTAATTAACACGGAAGAGGACAGTATACTGCTGCAGATGGATCTGGATAGATTGGAGGCTAGGGCAGAGGAGTGGCAGATGAGGTCTATCACTGACAAATGTAAGGTTATGCACAAGGGAAGGAATCATGCACGTCACCCGTACATACTAGTGAACAGCAAACTAAGCTGTAGAAACCAGTGTCAGGCAGCTGCTGCCAAGGCCAATAAGATAATGGTTTGCATCAAATGGGGCATAGATGCCAGTGATGAGAACTACTTTACAAATCATTAGTCAGACCACACATGGACTACTGTGTACAGTTCTGGGCTTCTATGAACAAGGCAGACATAGCAGAGCTATCCGTCCAGGCCCTGACGCAGCAAAGCAGCCACAAACCATGATGCTCCCACCACCATACTTCACAGTTGGGATGAGGTTTTGATGTTGGTGTGCTGTGCCTCTTTCTCCACACATAGTGTTGTGCGTTTCTTCCAAACAACTCAACTCAACTTTGGTTTCATCTGTCCACATAATATTTTGCCAGAACTGCTGTGGAACATCCAGGTGCTCTTGTGCAAACTGTAAACGTGCAGCAATTTTTTTTGGACAGCAGTGGCTTCCTCTGTGGTATCCTCCCATGAAATCCTTTCTTGTTTAGTGTTTTACGTATCATAGATTCGCTAACAGGGATGTTAGCATATGCCAGAGACTTTTGTAAGGATTCTTCTTCACCTCATTGAGCAGTCTGCGCTGTGCTCTTGCAGTCATCTTTACAGGATGGCCACTCCTAGGGAGAGTAGCAGCAGTGCTGAACTTTCTCCATTTATACACAATTTGTCTTACCGTGGACTGAGAGCTACAATTCTTAAATCGTAGGTATTCTGAGAGCTCTTTTGTGCAAGGCATCATTCACATCAGGCAAATGCTTCTTGTAAAAAGCAAACCCAGAACTGGGGTGTGTTTTTTTTATAGGGCAGGGCAGCTGTAACCAACACCTCCAATCTCATCTCATTGATTGGACTCTAGTTGGCTGACACCTCACTCCAATTAGCTCTTGGAGAGGTCATTAGTCTAGGGCAGTGATGGAGAACCTTTTAGAAACTGAGTGCCCAAACTGCAACCCAAAACCCACTTATTTATCAGAAAGTGCCAACACGGCAATGTAACCTGAATACTACAGTCCAATATAGTATTTCTTCCGTGTACTTTATCATTTGGATATAATAGCCGGCCTACATTCAATGCACTGCCTATGCCGTTCATAGTGCACCCTGTGCAGTTCATAGTTAATAAATAAAAATAAATAACTGAAGATAAAAAATAAAAAAAGAAATAGAGTATAATAAAATAATAAATATATATGAATATATAAATATCTAAAAATATATAAATCTATAATAAATCTATTGCCTGAGGATGTGGTGATGGTGAGTTCACTAAAAGAGTTTAAGAGGGGCTTGGAGGAATTTCTGGAGTGTAATAATATTACAGGTTATAGCTACTAGAGAGGGGTCGTTGATCCAGGGAGTTATTCCGATTGCCTGATTGGCTTCTACCTCACAGGTAAGGAATTTTTTTCCACTTAAGTGAGGAAAATTGGCTTCTACCTCAGTTTTTTTTGCCTTCCTCTGGATCAACTTGCAGGATAACAGGCCGAACAGGATGGACAGATGTCTTTTTTAAGCCTTATAAACTATGTTACTATGTTCCTATGTTACATTTGTGCCAAATGCCAGACACTCTATATAAGGCAATAAAACGGAATGGCACAAGCAGAAGAACTGCAGGGCCATGTCCGATAACACATCCAATCGTGGGAAAAACCATTCCAACAGAAATGTAGGTACCCAGCGCACAAATACCTGCGTACCCATATCAGGTACAATGTCCAGTAATGAGTTCTGCTGTGACTAGTGCTCACATGTATAGCCTGCCAATGAGCCAAGTAAACTGTCATGCCTGGCGCTTGCAAGTCTATAAAAAGAAAACAGAGGGTAACAGAATTACAGTACTCCTCCTATCAGGAAGGTAATATGGCTGCTTTGGGTACAACTTAAAGTAGTTGTCCGGGACTAAACTTCACCTCAATATGGTTCCCTGTCAGCTGTCTAAACTAATTCAAAGTGCCCTGCATGAAGTGTTCTCTGGGGAATTAAAGTAGATGCACAAGAATCTGTGTAGGAGGATCAACTTGGAGTACTGGGTCGAACCAGCAAAGTTTCGGAGGTGTAGTTGGCATGGCTTGTGGGGGCATGGATATCTTTGAGCATAAGATAGCAACACAGTGGGCCATGGGTGTCTTGTTGCTGCATCTCAGAAATACCCACAAACTGGAAGTTCAGCAAGTAAACAGAGGTGAGTAGCAGAATTTTGGAAGTTGGACAGAAGTGTTAAAATGCTACAACAGGTACAGCAGTCAGTTCATTGAGCTATGTGAACAAGTGTATGCAACTATTCTAGATTAGTTTAGGTAACAGACAACCTCTTTAACTGCATAGTCAGATAATCTTGTAGCAATGGCACAATTACCTTGCTTAAAGGGAACCTGTCACCAGGATTTTGTGTATAGAGCTGAGGACATGGGCTGCTAGATGGCCGCTAGCACATCCGCTATACCCCATCCCCATAGCTCTGTGTGCTTTTATTGTGTAAAAAAAACGATTTAATACATATGCAAATTAGCCTGAGATGAGTCCTGTATGTGAGATGAGTCAGGGACAGGACTCATCTCAGGTTAATTTGCATATGTATCAAATCGGGTTTTTTACACAATAAAAGCACATAGAGCTATGGGGACTGGGTATTGCGGAAGTGCTAGCGGCCATCTAGTAACCCATGTTCTCAGCTCTATACACAAAATCCCGGTGACATGTTCCCTTTAATGAAGGGGGGGGGGGTGTGGGTTCCTGGGCAGATCTTAACAGCAAAGGCTTTTCTGATGCAGCAGCTAGCAATGACAAAAATATACCACCTTATGAAGGGTGCAATGTGGGTGTCTGGTGCAGACCAGAACTGCGTAGGTTTGAAAGCAATCTAGCATTAGTATGGAAAATCCTCCTAATGCCCAAAAACTAGCCTACCAAACTAAAACTGCACTGTACCACCAAGCGGATGTTACCTCTGTTGCTGCTATAGCTTACTGCAGGAGCTGGAGGTGATCTGGGAGATGATCCAAATGCCCCAGGAGGAAGCCGTTGCCAGAAGAGAAATGGAGGGTGATCAAACTGAAAACTGCACTAGCGATGGACTGCAGTAGGGACTAGACCTCCCGAGAGTCAATGAGTGGAGAAAGTGCCTCAGGAAAAGCCAGGGAAGCCCAACAGAAGTCATTGTTGGAATATTTGTAAACCAATCACGTCAAGATTTTAAGAGGTTACAACCTTGGAATGGGTATAAATAAAGGGTCTAGGACACTCCCAATTTGGGATCCTGGCAGAGTTTTAACCTGTATGCTGACTTCTGTCATTTTCCTCCCTCAACGTCTCTTACCTTGAACACGTGGCTCGATCCCCACGCGACTGACCCTTGGTCTGCCACAACATTTTCTGGTGGAGGATGCGCGCATCACAACAACGCTCCTAGCTGCAGACCCGGATATAGAGACCAGGACCCAGGAACACCGCGGTAAGTAACTCATTGTGTTACTGCCCATCTCCTGCTGTGCTTTAATCACTGTTCTGCAGTGTGGTGTGTGAACGTGGTGCCTGTACCATGTTCTTGGTGAATGTTTGCTTTAATTCCCCTATATGTGCAAACTGTCTCTAGGCGTATGAATGCACAAATGTATGAGTGGCTGAGATAAGCCGAATCTAGGAAGGGTCTGACCCTGCTCCCCCTGAGCCAAGCTAAAAGTCTCACTGACTGGCTTGTACAGTCCCTGTCTCTGGAGACCTCTGGTTCTGGTGGAGAAAAAGGTTGACGGACCTATCTTAGAGGAAGCTGTGAGAAGTGGCAATGTATAAAGCTGTCCAGTAAGATTGCATAGTGGTCCTGCAGTTCCTTGTTGGTACCTAAAAAAAAGGCGCCAGAGGTCAGGGGTTGTTCCAATGTTATGTCATGTTGTAAGGTTTCACATGTACTAAGTGCCTGCAGATACTGTATGAGGAAGAGTTACTGTGTTGCTGCTAACTCCTGTACTGCATATTGTATACATCTGTGGGTATTATGATACCAGTTTGAATTGGCTGGTTGCAGTTTTAATAATTTTCATAACAGTGTTTCCTTCCTGTGCCATGGAAAGAACATGGAGGGGTTTAAGGGGTTTCCAGCACGTAACCCCAGAAAGGACGTGCAAGTTACTCTGTGTATGGGCAAGACTATACTGTAGTGTTGCCAACCAGTGGATAGTGCTGCCTCGGAAGTGTGTCCATGGCACCACTGGTAGTGCTGCCTCGGAAGTGTCTCTACAGCACTGTTGTAATTCACCAGGTGTGGGAGTACCTGGATAGTGAATTACAAGGAGCCACCCACAGGATGGGGGCTACACAGAGTAAGCGTTCCTCTGAGAGGAAAGCAGAGAAATGGGTCTCTGCAATTGAAATTATACAATGCATAAAAGGGCACTGAAGCAACCAAAGACTGTAGACAAATGTTAAAGAAATTAGGTGCAGGTGTGAATGGAACATTGGATGAATCAGTATGGCAGAAATTTCTTACTAATTTTAGTATCAAAAGTCATTTATTTGGGTTTTAGCATCAGAAAGTACTGAGAACTGAGCAAAAAAAGAACATTAGTACTTTTTTCATTATAAAGGGTAACAAAAACAGGGAGAAAAAGAAAAGAAAAATTATGGATAAGAACATATAGTAAAGGGAAAAAAAATCCAGTAACATATCACATTTCAAGAATGATAGAGAAATAAACATTGGAGTACAGTGGGGATTGCAAATCAGCAGTTAAATTCCTTGAAAGCGTGGAATAGAATAACATTGTGGCAGTAGGGGTGTGCTATAAAGTAAAACAGTAGCGGAGATCAGTAGAATGAGAAGAGGATAGCCAGGGCTCCCAGAGCTTCTCAAAGGCAGCATAAGTGTCAGTATGTATGGCGGTTAGCCGTTCAAATAGAACTCTCTTATTGATTCTATCTAGTACAGCCTGAAAACTAAGTGAGGCCAAGCGCCATTTGAAAGCTATATAAATTGCGACAGTTTCGTTTTAGCGAACGTCAACCAGGATGGTTTGTCCCGTAGGAGGCAAAGAGGTAAGGAGACAGGATACTGGCAACCCAACAGAGCCGACACAAGACAGCAGATTCTTCCCCAGAAGCTCTTAACTAGTGGACAAGTCCACCATATGTGTAACATGGTACCCTCGGTAAAGCAACCGCGGAAGCATCTGGGAGAAACTTCAGGGTATATGCGGTGCAGTCTAGCTGTAACCATGTAGGTCCTATGCAGTATTTTTATGGATGTTTCAGCTAAGGTGGTTTGCCAAGAGCCCTTAGTGAGAGTCTGGGAGCGCTGGAACCATCGAGAAGTCAGAGTATTCTACCTCCAAGTCCTCCTCCCATGCTTTCATGTATGGCAACTTGGAACCCTCGGCTATACCATTAAAGGGCTTCTGTCAGCCCACTAAACCGTTTTTTTTTTTTTGTTTTTTTTTTGTTTACTAATAGTCCCTACACTGCGATTTATGCATACATAAGTTAAATAATCATTTCTGTTCAGTAGAATTTGCTAAAAATCGATTTTTAAAATATGCAAATTACCTTGCTACCAGCAAGTAGGGCGGCTACTTGCTGGTAGCAGCCGTATCCTCCGACCCTAATGACGCCCCCTCCGCATTGTGATCGACAGGGCCAGGGAACGGAATCGTTCTCTGCTGGCCCTGCCTGTTAGCATTCAAAATCTGGCGCCTGCGCCGCGGCCGTACCTATCTTCAATCTGCGCAGGCGCACTGAGAGACGGCCAGTCGCTCGGCCGCTCTATCCTCAATGCGCCTGCGCCGATGACGTCACATCTACACGCGGCGCAGGCGCATTGAGGAGAGAGCGGCCGCCTCTCAGTGCGCCTGCGCAGATTGAAGATACGTACGGCCGCAGCGCAGGCACCAGATTTTGAATGCTAACAGGCAGGGCCAGCAGAGAACGAGTCCGTTCCCTGGCCCTGTCGATCACAATGCGGAGGGGGCGTCATTAGGTTCGGAGGATGCGGCTGCTACCAGCAAGTAGCCGTCCTACTTGCTGGTAGCAAGGTAATTTGCATATTTTAAAAATCGCTTTTTAGCAAATTCTACTGAACAGAAATGATTATTTAACTTATGTATGCATAAATCGCAGTGTAGGGATTATTAGTAAACAAAAAAAAACGGTTTAGTGGGCTGACAGAAGCCCTTTAAGTATTCCATATATCCTGGACAATAGACCTCGTTTGTATATAGAGTAGGCTATAGAGCGTTCAAAGGGAGTATAGTCGAAGGTGCCAGTAGGCATCTGAATAGAATATAGGAATGAGAAAATCTGGTTGGCATTGTATAGTTCTCTCACTGGAAGGTTAAACCTTTCCCTGAAGTCAGCCAGGGAAATAAAAGTTTACCCCTTACTAGGAACCTCTGTAGGGTGCATAAACTATTGGATTTCCACCAAACAAATGCATGGCATTGAAGGCCAGGCAGAAATGCAAAATTTCCCAAAATATGCACCAATGGTGAGATAGTGGACTGTAGAGAAGACTTAAACCTGACTGACCTCCGTAGCAATAACGAGTAGTGGGATAGTAAAGAGTTGGGCCGGACATTAGACTTTAAACGGACGGGCTGACTAAATCAGGGCCTTCCACGAATATGGAGCAAATAAGGTTTGCTCCAATGCAATCCACAACGGTTGCTCCCTGGGATTAAGATGTGTTAGAAACAATTGTGCTAGTCTAGCAGCTTTATAGTATTTATAAAAAGGTCAGGAACAGAGAGGCCTCCCTGGGATTTATGACAACACATTGTGGGCCTAGCTATACATGGGCGTTTATCTGCCCATATAAATTTTTTGAATATCAGTTCGTAACTGTTTTAAATCTGAAGTGGGCATTGGCACAGGGAGGGTTCTAAACAAGTACAACAGTCTGGGGAGGACCACCATCCTGATATGGATTCTATCCACCCAAGAGACTGGAAGAGATCACCAGCCTCTAAGGTCCTCACTAATTTTACAATAGAGAGGGGGGGGTAATTGGTTTTGTACACAATGTCAATCCTGTTAGGTAGGGACATTCCCAGATAGGGAATAAAGTTATGTCTAATTTGGAATGGGAAGTTTTGTAGTAAGAGGAACCGAATCTGGGGTGTTAAATTACAAGGGAGAAGTTCGGATTTAGAGTGGTTGATGGAGAGTCCCGAGGCCGTGGAAAAAGGAGCCCAACACCATCAGGGACTGGAAGGAAATTACAGGATTGGCAATGGTAAGGATAAGGTCATTGGCAAATAGGCTTAGTTTGTGTTCATGGCCACCTATAGGGAGTATTGTTATATCGGGATGTGATCTGATGCGGATAGCTAGGGGTTCCATAGCAAGTACAAATAAAGCCGGTGACAACGGACACCCCTGAAGTGTTCCCCTTTGAATCTTGATGGGTGAAAAATGGGACGAAGGGAGTTTTAGATATGCTTCAGGGGTAGAATACAAGGAGCGAATGGCCCGCAGAAATGAGCCCCCAATACCCATATCAGTCATAATCCCAATCTAGGGTATCAAAAGTTTTTCTATATCTAGAGCTAAAATGGCTAGAGGCTTATGAGTCTTGTTAGACTCTTGGATTATACTCAAAATTTTTCGAATATTGTCCGGGGCTCCCCTACCTGGGATAAATCCCACCTGGTCCTTATGGATGATGTCAGGTAGTAACCTATTAAGGTGACGAGCTAGGATAGAAGTGAAGACTTGATTGTCTAAATTGAGTAGGGAGATAGGCCTGTAATTAGAGGGCAGTAAAGGGTCTTTGTTCGGTTTAGGTATGACAGTGATTCTAGCAGAGAGGAACTCCGAAGGGGGTGTGGCTCCCTGTAATAAAATAATTACAGTTGCAAGAAAAAGTATGTGAACCCTTTGGAATGATATGGATTTCTGCACAAATTGGTCATAAAATGTGATCTGATCTTCATCTAAGTCACAACAATAGACAATCACAGTCTGCTTAAACTAATAACACAAAGAATTAAATGTTACCATGTTTCTATTGAACACACCATGTAAACATTCACAGTGCAGGTGGAAAAAGTATGTGAACCCTTGGATTTAATAACTGGTTGAACCTCCTTTGGCAGCAATAACTTCAACCAAACGTTTCAGACGGGCACAACGGTCAGGAGTAATTCTTGACCATTCCTCTTTACAGAACTGTTTCAGTTCAGCAGTATTCTTGGGATGTCTGGTGTGAATCGCTTTCTTGAGGTCATGCCACAGCATCTTAAATCGGGTTGAGGTCAGGACTCTGACTGGGCCACTCCAGAAGGCGTATTTTCTTCTGTTTAAGCCATTCTGTTGTTGATTTACTTCTATGCTTTGGGTCGTTGTCCGGTTGCAACATCCATCTTCTGTTGAGCTTCAGCTGGTGGACAGATGGCCTTAAGTTCTCCTGCAAAATGTCTTGATAAACTTGGGAATTCATTTTTCCTTCGATGATAGCAATCCGTCCAGGCCCTGACGCAGCAAAGCAGCCCCAAACCATGATGTCATCACCACCATACTTTACAGTTGGGATGAGATTTTGATGTTGGTGTGCTGTGCCTCTTTTTCTCCACACATATAGTGTTGTGTGTTTCTTCCAAACAACTTAACTTTGGTTTCATCTGTCCACAGAATATTTTGCCAGTACTGCTGTGGAACATCCAGGTGCTCTTGTGCAAACTGTAAACTTGCAGCAATGTTTTTTTTTGGACAGCAGTGGCTTCCTCTGTGGTATCCTCTCATGAAATACTTTCTTATTTAGTGTTTTACATATCGTAGATTCGCTAACAGGGATGTTAGCATATGCCAGAGACTTTTGTAAGTCTTTAGCTGACACTCTAGGATTGTTCTTCAGCTCATTGAGCAGTCTGCACTTTGCTCTTGCAGCCATCTTTACAGGACGGCCACTCCTAGAGAGAGTAGCAGCAGTGCTGAACTTTCTCCATTTATAGACAATTTGTCTTACTGTGGACTGATGAACAGCACGGCTTTTGGAGATACTTTTATAACCCTTTCCAGCTTTATGCAAGTCAACAATTCTTAATCGTAGGTCTTCCGAGAGCTCTTTTGTGCAAGGCATCATTCACATCAGGCAATGCTTCTCGTGAAAAGAAAACCCAGAACTGGTGTGTTTTTTATAGGGCAGGGCAGCTGTAACCAACACCTCCAATCTCATCTCATTGATTGGACTCCAATTGGCTGATACCTCACTCCAATTAGCTCTTGGAGATGTCATTAGTCTAGGGGTTCACATACTTTTTCCACCTGCACTTTAAATGTTTACATGGTGTGTTCAATAAAAACATGGTAACATTTAATTCTGTGTTATTAGTTTAAAGCAGACTGTGATTGTCTATCGTTGTGACTTAGATGAAGATCAGATCACATTTTATGACAATTTGTGCATAAATCCATATCATTCCAAAGGGTTCACATACTTTTTCTTGCAACTGTACAATACTGAGTAATACGTGGGACCAACAGGGAGGCAATTTTTTCATAATAAAGTGCTGAGGACCCATCTGGCCCTGGGGCCTTTTGATGGTGTACTCCACCTCTTCCGGGGTGATGTCACCACATAGGTTAGTCAAGGACTCATCCCCCGCGGCCCTAGGGCCCGTTTGAGGTTTGGAATACAAGTGTTGATAATATGTCTGGAAGGTATTCTTACTAATTTTAAAGGGTGGTTGGACGACCATAACAAATATGACCAGGCCACAATGTGGTATGATGTAGCCCAGGGAATGACGTACTGCCCATAAGGCAAGACACTGACAAAAAGGGACAGTGTATGAAATATGGGATGTGATTAAATTGCCAACAAAAGATTTAACCATCCCTCATGAAGTACGGTCTATTAGCCACCATAACCCACAAAAATTTCTCTCCAACAGCACCACCTCCGTATAATGGCGCGGAGTTGTGGACATCTCCCAAGTGTGGACAATAAAACCCAGACACAAGAGAGAGAAAGATGCTCAGCCTGTGGGGGGCCCAAGCCACACCCCCGTGTGGGCTTATACCCTCTGGTCAAAAGGACCCTTCGCACAGTCAGAGCTAGGCAAGTGGAAACACACAATTATAATGTTCAATCGGCCATTGACCCCTTGTCATGCCCCACTCTGACGATGTGCGGAGGTCGGCCAGGATAGCAGCACGAGTTTAGTATTTGTTTTGGTGCCGTGCTGGATCCGCCTCTCATTAGGTGCACTGGGTGGAGTCATTAGTTTAAATGGTCTCCAGCTAAGTGCTCTGAGCGGATTATACTGATCATTTTGGTCTGGGAAGTTTGGAGGGAAGGTTGGCTGTCAGTTCCTGCTCTCAAAAGATAAGTGTCATTTCTTGTTTGGTTGTTGGTGTCATCTATCCCATCCAGGTTCTGTGCGAGCAGGCTGCTCCTATCTCCCCACTTCACCATCTCAGGGAGTTCAGGGTTTTGTCAGTTCAGGCTGGAGGACACAGCACACCTACATTCAAGGTCTGCCTGTGGGCTGAGCAGTGCAGGGAAAGAGGTCAGGGATTAACTAGGAGGTGACCCTTCCCCTGTCTCTCGTCCAGAGCCTGGTTGGTGTGTTATCTTTTATACGTGACATTATAATCCGCCATACTGTGACTGCCATTGCTCAGCGTTTATGTGATGGCGTCAATTGATGCACTGGTTGACCGCATGCAGGGTTTGTCCCTGGAGGTTGCGGGTCTGCGTAGTACGGTCACACAGTGTCAGAGGGTGTTGGCTTCAGGTACAGGTCAAATTGTTGGGGAGCCTAAAGTCGCTCTTCCTGAGAAATTTGCAGGGGGTACTGATGATTTTTTCAGTTTCAAAGAGTCATGTAATTTGTACTTTCGATTGTGCCCATTTTCATCAGGTAATGAGGATCAGAGGGTGGGTATCATCATGTCTTTGCTTAAAGGGGACGCGCAATCCTGGGCTTTTTCTCTGCCGCCCGGTTCGCTGGCCCTCCGGTCGGTGGATGAATTTTTTAAAGCCCTGGGATTGATTTACGATGACCCAGATCGAGTGTCAATGGCAGAATCAAAATTACGTAACTTACTACAGGGTAAACATACTGCTGAGGTTTACTGCACAGAGTTTAGGAGGTGGGCTACTGAGTCGGGGTGGAACGATCCCGCGTTACGTAGCCAGTTTTATCAGGGGTTATCTGAAAAGGCTGAAAGATGCTCTGGCTTTTCATGAATACCCAGATACTTTGGAGAACGCAATGTCTTTGGCTATACGTTTGGATAGACGTATCAGAGAGAGGTATAAGGGTCCCTCCGTGCAGGGGATTCCCCCCGCGTGTGGTTTTGTTTCACCAGCTGCCCAGGGTGATATTGCTCGTTACTCTGGAGTAGGGGAGGAAACCATGCAGTTAGGTCAGATATCTTGCCATTCGGATAGTAGAGACTTTCGAAAAGTGCACAATCTATGTTTCTATTGTGGGAAGAGGGGTCATTTTGTTTTTTCTTGTCCGTATATTGAACCACAGAGGGGAAGAGATAAAGAAAAAAGAAAAAGACTCCCCTCACACTTGGTAGTATGAATGGTGTGGTGGAGCAGACTGGTATGCAAGTTCCTTGCAGTTCCCATTTTCTCCTTTCAGCTATGGTGGCGCTAGAGTCTAGAAATGTGTTTGTTGATGTTTTTCTTGATTGTGGTGCTGGGGTAAATTTAATTGACTTTCTGTTTCTTGAGGGTTTGGGACTAAGTACTTGCACGTTAGAGAACGATATTCGTGTTTTTGCTATTGATTCTTCCCCTCTTTCTCAAGGGAGCCTTACTCACGTTGTTCATGGTATTCATTTAAGGGTGGGTGATTCACATGCTGAGATTATTTCCTGTTTCGTCATAAAGGATTTGCCAGCTCCAATAGTTTTGGGGTTGCCATGGTTGTCTAGACATAACCCAATTATAGACTGGCAAGCGAGACAAATCATTGGTCGGAGCAAGTTTTGTTCGGATAATTGTCTTGTCACATTATTTCTGAAGTGTCCGTTACGGCCTTGCCTCAGTATCTCTCAGATTTTTCGGACGTCTTTTCGGAGGGTGGGGCTCAGGAATTGCCCCCTCATCGTGACTATGATTGTCCAGTGAATCTCATTCCGGGGGCTAAGTTGCCTAAGTCTTGGCTCTACAACCTCTCTCAACCCGAGAGAGAGGTCATGCGAAAGTATGTCGCCGAGAGTTTGGCAAAGGGTCATATTAGACCATCTAAGTCTCCAGTGGCTGTAGGTTTGTTCTTCGTAAGGAAGAAAGATGGATCACTGAGACAGTGTTTGGATTTCCGGGAGCTGAACCGTATTACAGTCCGGGATCCATATCCCCTGCCTATGATCTCTGATCTTTTTGATCAGATTGTTGGAGCCAAGGTGTTCTCCAAGTTGGATTTGAGAGGAGCATACAATCTGATCAGGATCAAGGAGGGGGATGAGTGGAAAACGGTCTTCAATACGCACGAGGGTCATTTTGAGAACCTGGAAATGCCTTTTGGGTTGACGAATGCGCCAGGGGTATTTCAGCGATTCGTCAATGATATTTTTCATCACTTGGTGGGGAGGTTCGTAGTAGTCTACCTAGATGACATTTTAATTTATTCTCCTGATCTGAAGACCCATCAGGATCATGTGAGACAGGTTTTGACGATCCTTCGGGAGAATAAGTTATACGCCAAATTGGAGAAATGTTTGTTTACGGTGCAAGAGCTTCCATTCTTGGGATACATGCTTTCTGATTCCGGTTTTCGTATGGACCCCGAAAAGGTCCGGGCGGTTCTGGAGTGGGACCGACCGGAGAATCAGAAAGCTTTGATGCGTTTTTTGGGGTTTACGAATTATTATAGAAAATTTATTTTGAATTATTCCACGCTAGTCAAACCTCTTACTGATATGACCAAGAAGGGCGCTGATGTCTCTGTCTGGTCGGATGAGGCATTGCAGGCCTTTTCGGCTATAAAGGAGCGTTTTGCGTCTGCTCCCATTCTGGTGCAGCCGGATGTATCTCAGCCATTCGTGGTCGAGGTTGATGCATCAGAGGTGGTGGTTGGGGCGGTGCTTTCGCAGGGTCCTTCTCCTGGCAAGTGGGTCCCGTGTGCCTTCTTCTCCAGGTAGCTCTCGGTCGCCGAGGGGAATTATGATGTTGGAGATAGGGAGTTGTTGGCTATCAAGTTGGCCTTTGAAGAATGGCGTCACTGGTTAGAGGGGGCTTCTCACCCAGTTACTGTGTATACAGACCATAAGAATTTGGCTTACCTGCAATCTGCCAAGCGTCTGAACCCTAGACAGGCCAGATGGTCATTGTTTTTTACCAGGTTCAATTTCGTGGTTACCTTTCGCCCAGGGGTCAAGAACGTCAAGGCAGATGCCTTGTCTCGCAGCTTCCCTGGGGGAGGTGATTCAGAAGATCCAGCGCCGATTTTGGCGGATGGAGTGGTGGTCTCCGCTCTGTACCCTGAATTAGAGATGGAGGTATTGGGAGCTCAGGAGAGGGCTCCTGGTTCGTGTCCCCCAGGGAGGTTGTTTGTTCCTGAGGGCCTACGATACAAGGTGTTCAAGGAACATCACGATACTGTTCTCGCTGAACATCCTGGTGGTAAGTCCACCTGTGATCTGGTGTCCCGGAGATTCTGGTGGCCAGGGTTGCGTAAGAGTATTGAGAATTACGTGACAGCTTGTGAAACCTGCGCTCGGTCAAAGGTTGCTCATACTCGACCGCCTGGTTCACTTCTTCCATTGTCTATTCCATCTCGTCCTTGGACGCATTTGTCCATGGACTTTATTACGGACCTGAAGAGTTCCTCCGGGAGAACAGTGATTTTGGTGGTAGTCGACCGTTTCAGTAAAATGGCTCACTTTATACCACTAACAAGTCTGCCTAACGCTAAGACCCTTGCGCAGATTTTTGTGGATAATATTGTGAAATTGCATGGTATTCCTTCGGATGTAGTCTCCGATAGGGGCACGCAGTTTGTCTCCAGGTTTTGGAGGGCGTTCTGCTCTCGACTTGGCATTCAACTTTCTTTCTCGTCGGCTTTTCATCCACAGTCGAATGGTCAGACAGAGCGTACCAATCAAAACCTGGAGACCTACTTGAGGTGCTTTGTGGCTGAGAATCAGGAGGACAGGTCCTCATTCTTGTCCTTAGCAGAATTTGCATTGAATAACCGTAGGCAGGAGTCCACGGGTAAGTCGCCATTTTTTGACGCATACGGTTTCCATCCTCAGTTTGGTACCTTTTCTGGGTCTGGTTCCTCCGGGATGCCAGAGGAGGAGAGATTCTCTTCTGCCTTATCCTCTATCTGGCGGAGGATTCAAGGGAATTTGGAGAGGATGGGTGAGAGGTATAAACGAATGGCTGACAGGAGACGTGTGACTGGTCCGGACCTGTGTGTGGGTGATCTGGTGTGGTTGTCCACTAAGAATATCAAGTTGAGAGTGCCATCTTGGAAACTGGGTCCAAGATTTGTTGGTCCGTATAAAATTTCTGCGGTGATCAATCCTGTGGCGTTTCGACTGGATCTGCCGCAGACTTGGAGGATCCATGATGTCTTCCACAAGTCTTTACTAAAAAAAATATGTTAAAACGGTGGTACCATCGCCGCTTCCTCCTCCTGTTCTAGTCGAGGGAAACTTGGAGTTCGAGATCTCCAGGATTCTCGACTCGAGAGTTCTGCGGGGTTCCCTCCAGTACCAGGTGTACTGGAGGGGATACGGTCCTGAGGAGAGGATGTGGGTTCCGGCGTCAGATGTCAACGCCAGTCGCCTGGTGAGGGCCTTTCATAGGTCCCATCCGGATAAGGTTGGTCCAGGGTGCCCGGAGGTCACCCATAGAAGGGGGGGGGGGTACAGTCATGCCCCACTCTGATGATGTGCGGAGGTCGGCCAGGATAGCAGCACGAGTTTAGTATTTGTTTTGGTGCCGTGCTGGATCCGCCTCTCATTAGGTGCACTGGGTGGAGTCATTAGTTTAAATGGTCTCCAGCTAAGTGCTCTGAGCGGATTATACTGATCATTTTGGTCTGGGAAGTTTGGAGGGAAGGTTGGCTGTCAGTTCCTGCTCTCAGAAGATAAGTGTAATTTCTTGCTTAGTTGTTGGTGTCATCTATCCCATCCGGGTTCTGTGCGAGCAGGCTGCTCCTATCTCCCCACTTCACCATCTCAGGGAGTTCAGGGTTTTGTCAGTTCAGGCTGGAGGACACAGCACACCTACATTCAAGGTCTGCCTGTGGGCTGAGCAGTGCAGGGAAAGAGGTCAGGGATTAACTAGGAGGTGACCCTTCCCCGGTCTCTCGTCCAGAGCCTGGTTGGTGTGTTATCTTTTATACTGTGCACGTCCGCCGTGACACCCCTAGTGAGTTGCTGGCCATGTGTAACACTTTGGCAGACCCCCGTACTGTCCCCAGTACTTTCCTTTGTAAATTGGAAAGTATCCAGACCGCATATAAAGCCACTTGGGCGGATCTGAAGAGTCTTCTAGAGATAAAAAGGAGGGGAGGTACTTAAGAATCAAATGTTGACAAAAGGCCCCTGGTGCTGTACCTATAGATAAGGCCATAGACCAGTCAAGCCAGGAATTTATCATGGCCCTAAAACCCTGGGTGAAAGAGCAACAGGACAATCAGACTGATACCTTTATGACGCAAACACAAGATGCTAAACAGACTGTAGCCGACTACGCCATAGCTTTAGAACAGCTCTGACTTGACTATGGGTATGAGACAGGAGACAGTAAAGACATGAGACTACTAAAACATACATTCATGTCTGGATTAAAGCACCCATACAGGATGCTGTAAAAAAAAGGCTCGCCCTGATTGGCGGACCTGCCGGTTCCTGGACCTAGTGGCCATAGCAAAGGGAGCCTAGTTATAATAATGGCTAACCAACCCTTCAAACCAAAGGGTAGTTTCCGGAAAAAAGTAGGAAACTGGGAAGTAACATGTTGGAATTGTGGGAAGAAGGGGCATTACTCAGTCAAATGTTCCAAGAGAGGTCAGGCTACTGCCCAGACCTCTCAATGAAGTGACGCCAATCCTGCGAGTTCCCTCAACATTAACTACCCCCTTGACACATCCCCAGTTCCACAACTAATCATCACATCCATATGTGAGGACACAGGGAATTCAATTGACTTTTTGGTAGACCCAGGAGCAGCCCATACCCTAATACAAGAAAAATATGTGCCTGAGGAGCTTATCTCCTCAGATTACATCTATTGTCATGCGTGTGTTGGTAAGCTCAAACAGTTCATACAATTTACTGGGGACTGAAGTGCTTAGTGCCATGAAAGCATCTGTAGATTTCTCTTCAGGAAAACCCCAAATCACAGCCCCTGTGCCTGAAGAGACTGTGTGCACTTGTGTCCTTAATGACACTTAGTGCCTCATCTACCTCTAAATTTACACCCCCAGACTGGCTGTCTTAAGTGCCATCACATTTGTGGGCGACTTCTTAAAAGGCGTTGGTAGACTGCCAGTAACCCCGGTAGTAGTGTAGCTCAAACCTGGCACTAAGCCGCCATGTGTACGTAAGTACCCACTAATTTCTTCACAGGAAGATGCTATTGCAAATGATCTAAAAGATCTGTTGGGGAAAGGATTAATCCCTATAAAAAGCCCCTTCAATACGCCCCTATTTCCTGTGAAGAAGAGAGACTGTGAAGGATCAGCCTCCAGTCTATCGTATGGTACATGATTTAAGGGCAGTAAATGCTGTGACTGTCATAAATACACCACAAGTGCCCAACCCATACAGGCTGTGAAACAAAGTACCTATAGATGCCACATTTTTACTGTCACTGATCTTGCAAATGCTTTCTTCTCTGTCCCTTTACATGAAGAATGCTGGCCCCATTTTGCTTTCACTTCCCATCACAAACAGTATGCATGGGTCGCTTTATCACAAGGGGCTGCCAATTCCCCTGATATTTTCTCTACATTCTATGTTGCAGGCCTGGCAGCCGTCCTATCCGGACACTGTTCTTTTGCAATATATTGATGATCTGTTGCTTTGTTGTCACAGTTCTGAACAGTGCAAAGAGGAAACTTTATCCTTGCTTATATTCCTTGCGGAAAATTGTTGTAAAGCTTCCAAACAGAAACTGCAACTTTGTGAATCTACTGTGACCTTCCTAGGTCACTGTATCTCTCCAGGCACTAAGCACCTTACACCTGAGAGAGTTAGTGCCATTCAGCAACACCCCTTACCGGGAACTCCAAGGGCTCTGCGTGCCTTTATTGGCCTTGTCAGTTACTGCCGCCTTTGGATTAAGGATTGCTCTCAGATGCAACCACTATCTGACTGCCTCAAAGTAGAGACCTTTGAACTAACACCAGAAGCCGTGAGTGCATTTCATGCATTAAGACTAACTCTCACTACAACACCAGCATTGGGCATCCCCAATTACAAACTAAATTTCACATTGTATTGTCATTAACAAGAGATTTGCCTCAGGTGTACTGAAGCAAAAACACGGGAGACCATATGCAGCCCATAGCATACTATTGTACTAGTCTAAATAGTATTGCTAGAGCACTACCCACATGTTTCAGAGCTGTTGCTGCAGCCTCTAAATTAGTGCTAAAAACAAAAGACTTGGTACTACAACGCCCTCTTACAAGTACCACATTCAGTTGCTTAACTACTACACACCACCAAATTGAAACATTTGTCTCAAGCCAGAATCACGAAATATGAGATGACACTACTCAGTTCCCACATTACCTTACAGCGATGTACAGTTCTAAATCCAGCTACTTTGTTGCCAGTGGATTTAGAAGAAGAGGGGGAAGTGGGAGTAGTAGAAATGTCTGATCCAATTGCAAATCATAACCGTCATGAATTGATGATAGCAGAAACAAAAGGGTTACTGAAACACCATTAACTAACCCTGATGCTGAGTATTTTGTACATGGCTCCGTATGGTGGAATGATGAACAAGGACACCGTCACCGGGTATGCGGTAATCCAAGATGGTAAGGTAATTATACAAAAACCACTCCCATCCTACAGGAGGCGGAATTGAAGGCACTCGCTGATGCATGTACAATGGGTAAGAGAATTAATTGTTACACAGATTCCAGATATGCTTTCAGGGTAACACATGACTTTGGTGTTATCTGGAAAAACTAGGGGATTTCGGACTTCATCGGACAAACCAATTAAGAATTCATAAGCAGTACAGATCCTCATAGAGGCCCTAGAGCTGCCCACATAAGTAGCTATTATTAAGGTACCAGCCCACGTGAAGAAAGATTATCCGCAAGCCGTGGGAAACCCTCAAGGAGACGGTCTGCCACTCCTGAATGTCTTTGCCAACTACGCCAGTCTTATCGCTCTTGCAAAAACTACAGGCTCAGATAACACCTCAAAACAAAAAAAGGTATGGATTGAGGCAGCGGCCAAAGGCAGGAGAGCTCTGGCAGGTAAGTGGCAGAACATGTTTGCATCCGGTGATGGCCAATTTTGAACATGGCCCTACTCATTTATCAAAATTAACTATGAGCGCACTAGTTTTAGAACATTGGTTTGCCCCAGGAATTCAGACCCTCTTTGAAAAGTTTGTTCAGGATTGTCTTACATGTGCCGGACATAACCCTGGGAGGTTCGAAAAGACACCCAAGAAACACACTCCCAAACCATTGTACCC
The DNA here is from genome assembly GCF_905171765.1 of Bufo bufo. Lineage (NCBI taxonomy): Eukaryota > Metazoa > Chordata > Amphibia > Anura > Bufonidae > Bufo > Bufo bufo. The sequence goes on from NC_053397.1 coordinate 121,048,370, forward strand.
GTTTCAAAGAGTGCAGGTGGATTACATACAGCTAACCAAGGTGGGCACATATGAGTATGTCATTGTAGCCATTCTCAGGTTGGCCAGAAGCCTGGCCAGTAACTACGGCTACTACCAAAAAAATGCTACTAAAATATTGTCAGAAGTAGTCTGCAGATATGGGATTCCAGAGGTGATCGATTCAGACAGAGGAACTCACTTCACTGGGGAGATAATGGGTCACATACCGAAGACCCTAGGGATCACACAAGCCCTGCAAACTCCCCATCACCCGTAAAGCAGCAGAAAGGTGGAAAGACTTAACGGGACTATTAAAATTAAACAAGTATTTAGATTCACACAGTTCTATGAACTGGGTAGAAGCTTTGCCGGTGGAGTTATATGTCATCCGCACTACTCCTACTGGACAAGAAAAGCTTAGTCCTTTTGAAATTTTATTTGGTTCTGCGCCAAGGACAGGGTTATATTTTCCCCCCAACAGCTGCAAGCAGAATACTCTACCCTGACTTCATACTTGGTAGATTTGCATGAACATCTGTCAAAGGAACACTCACATGTTTTCTCTTCTATACCAGATCCTCATTCTCTCGAAGGTACACACTCTCTGGTTCCTGGAGATTGGGTAGTCTTGAAGAGGCATGTGAGTCAAGGTTTGATGGTCCATATCAGGTGCAAATTACCACACCCACACCAAGCTGAACGGGAGACCAGTCTGGGTCCACGCAAGCCACTGCAAAAAGGTTCTGAAGACCGTCACGAACAGGAAAGCAGTCCTACTGTTACAGATCCAACCAGTTGCGAGAGTAATTTGGATTAGCAGACTACCACAATGCATGTACCGCATTGGCTGTTTCTTTGTATTCTATGTTTCTGTGCACAGGTGAAAGGAGGGAATTCCATCTGGCAACTACATCAGCAGACTGCCAAGCAGCTGAATGCTACTAACTGTTGGATATGCTCTCACATCCCTGCTAACCACAAAGGGATTCCTCTGATAGGTGTTCCAATTTCTATGAATGATTTGAGTCTCACAGACTATAGTTATGATGCCCAAATAGATGTACAGTCGTGGCCAAAAGTTTTGAGAATTACATAAATATTGGAAATTGTAAAAGTTACTGCTTAAGTTTTTATAATAGCAATTTGCATATACTCCAGAAGGTTATGAAGAGTGATCAGATGAATTGCATAGTCCTTCTTTGCCATGAAAATTAACTTAATCCCAAAAAAAAACTTTCCACAGCATTTCATTGCTGTCATTAAAGGACCTGCTGAGATCATTTCAGTAATCGTCTTGTTAACTCAGGTGAGAATGTTGACGAGCACAAGGCTGGAGATCATTATGTCAGGTTGATTGGGTTAAAATGGCAGACTTGACATGTTAAAGGAGGGTGATGCTTGAAATCTTTTTGTTCTTCCATTGTTAACCATGGTGACCTGCAAAGAAACGCGTGCAGCCATCAATGCGTTGCATAAAAATGGCTTCACAGGCAAGGATATTGTGGCTACTAAGATTGCACCTCAATCAACAATTTATAGGATCATCAAGAACTTCAAGGACAGAGCTTAAATTCTTGTTAAGAAGGCTTCAGGGCGTCCAAGAAAGTCCAGCAAGCGCCAGGATCGTCTCCTAAAGAGGATTCAGCTGCGGGATCGGAGTGCCACCAGTGCAGAGCTTGCTCAGGAATGGCAGCAGGCAGGTGTGAGCGCATCAGCACGCACAGTGAGGCGAAGATTTTTGGAAGATGGCCTGGTGTCAAGAAGGGCAGCAAAGAAGCCACTTCTCTCCAAAAAAATATCAGGGACAGATTGATCTTCTGCAGAAAATATGGTGAATGGACTGCTGAGGACTGGGGCAAAGTCATATTCTCCGATGAAGCCTCTTTCCGATGGTTTGGGGCATCTAGAAAAAGGCTTGTCCGGAGAAGAAAAGGTGAGCACTACCATCAGTCCTGTGTCATGCCAACAGTAAAGCATCCTGAGACCATTCATGTGTGGGGTTGCTTCTCATCCAAGGGAGTGGGCTCACTCACAATTTTGCCCAAAAACACAGCCATGAATAAAGAATGGTACCAAGACACCCTCCAACAGCAACTTCATCCAACAATCCAACAACAGTTTGGTGAAGAACAATGCATTTTCCAGCACGATGGAGCATCGTGCCATAAGGCAAAAGTGATAACTAAGTGGCTCGGGGACCAAAATGTTGACATTTTGGGTCCATGGCCTGGAAACCCCCCAGATCTTAATCCAATTGAGAACTTGTGGTCAATCCTCAATAGGCGGGTGGACAAACAAAAACCCACTAATTCTGACAAACTCCAAGAAGTGAGTATGAAAGAATGGGTTGCCATCAGTCAGGAATTGGCCCAGAAGTTGATTGAGAGCATGCCCAGTCGAATTGCAGAGGTCCTGAAAAAGAAGGGCCAACACTGCAAATACTGACTCTTTGCATAAATGTCATGTAATTGTCAATAAAAGCCTTTGAAACATATGAAGTGCGTGTAATTATATTTCACTACATCACAGAAACAACTGAAACAAAGATCTAAAAGCAGTTTAGCAGCAAACTTTGTGAAAACATTTGTGTCATTCTCAAAACTTTTGGCCACGACTGTAGATCACACCTCACACAATGCCATTTCCGATCAAAGGATATACTTGGAAATTGTTGGTATAATCTCTCCACCCACTATATGTTTGGGACCTATGTATGTGAACCCCATAGCTAAGACAAAATGCCACTTTGTCAGTTTGCCACAGATATATGTGGGGGACTGTAGAAATGCTACTCTGGTATTCAATATGGAATTTAAGGGTGCTCCATGTGACACAGTGGATACTGACTGTAACAGTTTGTGCTTCTGTCCAACTATGAAAGCTTCTTGTGCCCCCAGGTGTGCATGCCCAGAAGAAACGGACAATAACCAACAGAGTTGTGAGACCAAATTGTGTGGTAATATGAGATGGTTTCAGGGATGGCTGGAACATCATGGTAGAATGATCCCCAAAGTCCTGAAACAAGGACTATACTACATTTGTGGTAACAGAGCTTACTCATGGCTTCCTATGGGGGCATGGGGTAACTGTACCATAGGAAGAGTTGTCCTAGCCATCCGACCATTCTCAAACATTTCATTTACCAATGTGCCTGAAACTCTTCATGAGATGACTGGAAATAAACGGGAGCTTATTTACATCAGCAGATAAATATCTGTAAAGAATAAATCAAGGCAACTGGACTTAATGTAGATTTCTTGAAAACGTTTCACTCGTTCTTCCAACGAGCTTTCTCAATTCTGAGTGACTGTACAAGAATTCTCTGGGAATAAATATGCAACTGAATCAACATCTGGTTTTTATACCCAGCATGGGGTCAAAGGTGTCGATCCCATTATCCTAATTGGAGTCAGTAGGTGATAATGACCTCCTAGAAAAAGGTGTCAAGACAGCATTGTATGTGGCAGACAATAGATGTCTTACCCCCACGCCAATTAGGATAATGGAATCAACACCCTTGACCCCATGCTGGGTATAATGACCTCTGAGCCCATGCTGGGTATAATTACCAGATGTTGATTCAGTTACATATTTATTCCCAGAGAATTCTTGTACAGTCACTCAGAATTGAGAAAGCTCGTTGGAAGAACGAGTGAAACGTTTTCAAGAAATCTACATTAAGTCCAGTAGCCTTGATTTATTCTTTACAGATATACCATGACCTGGATAAATGAGAACCTTCACAGACATCAGCAGATAAAGCCTGGATGTGGTTCCCTTCCTGAACAGGTTGGGGAATTGCGTTAGCAAATAAATTAAATAAAGTATACCAGTATTATGGATGGAATTATTAATGAAACCACAAATTCAATCCATACCCTTAATGAGGAACTGGCACAAGTCAGGAAAGTGGCTCTCCAAAATAGGATGGCCTTAACCTACCTCTTAGCTATAGAGGGTGGGACTTGTGCCATAATAGGAGAAGAATGCTGCACCTGGATCGAGGTTTCACATGATCCCATTGAGGCCCACATCAATAAGGTGAAGGAATTGCAACAAAAAGGCCAGAAACATAGCTAAAGAATGATGGAACCCCTTCTCTTGGATGGGGTCCATAGGTGTTTGGTTCAATAATATGATCTCTGACTTGCTGAAGCCCATGGTGGTAGTGATAGGATTGGTTTTGTCATTAGTAATTTCCAGACAATTAGCAATGTTGTGTATTTCTCGTTGCAATAGGGGAAATCCACTCCCTTAAAAAAAATAATACAACAGCCCTGGAGATGACAGTCTGGAAGCTCCCGTGCTGTGATGTATCTGTTTGCTGTCGTCATCCACTTAGATAGTGTGTGCTTGTGTGATTTAATAAAATGTATGAATGTTTAGGAAAAATGACAACTACCAGACAGACCGGAATCGATGCTTGCATCGCATGGCCTATGCAGCTTATCAGTATACTCTGTGATATATGGGCTGTCTAAGGTGTCATTTGTTTGCTTAGGTAGGCTACAATGGAGCCTTCAGAGGAAACATCTACCATGTGAAGAGATTTTTCAGCGCCCTCAGAAATTGAAAGAGGAGGGAAATGTTAAAGAAGTACCCAGCTTTCCCGGGACAAAGAGACTTTTGTGTTTAATTTCTGTGTGCAAAAAAAATGGGGTAAGCAGCACTCCAGGTCCCAATTTGAGGACAAACGCCAATAAAAAAAAGTTTGTGAGATGGTGCCCACAGATGGGGATCCTGGCTGGGGGTCCCGTCAAGAAACAGTTTATAGTGAAATCCACAGCACTCTTCAATTCAGGTGAAAAAAAACGGTAACTTTATTAGTAACAGCAGTATACAGATAGCAACGTTTCAACCATCTCTGGTCTATCTGTATACTGCTGTTACTAATAAAGTAACAGGTTTTTTTTTCCCACCTGAATTGAAGAGTGCTGTGGATTTCACTAGAAATAATTTCTGTGTGCACCATAAGATGGCAATGATGTGTAAGCTAAAACTATAGACGTTAGCAGTATGTGTTAAGATAAGCTTTATACATGCCAAGTAGCCAGTGTGGTTAAGCATAAACCAGGAGTTAAGCATGGTCTTAGCAATTAACCCTTTAGTAGATTATTTGTGTACCAATCAGCAGTCATTGTTGGAATATTTGTAAACCAATCATGTCAATATTTTAAGAGGTTACACCCTTGGAATGGGTATAAATAAAGGGCCTAGGACACTCCCAATTTGGGATCCTGGCAGAGTTTTAACCTGTATGCAGATTTCTGTCATTTTCCTCAGTCGACGTCATTCACCTTGAACACGTGGCTCGATACTCACGTGACTGACCTTAGGTCTGCCACAACACAGTGGAACTTAGAAAATTAGGTTGTGCCGGCCTCCTACAGACACTAGGCTAAAAACCATTAGACTAGTTTCAGTATAGCCCACCTGGCCAGAGGCAACACTTTTTTTTTTTTACTGTCAGCCATTGGTCCAAATATATTAATGAGACATATAAATATATATTTAAAAAAAATACAAGAAAACATAAGAGCTACTGAAACTCTCCCATTTCACAAGTTAACAGGATTTCCAATATTTATACCATACTGGATAAGACATCATAAATTGGAGCAACGTACACCAACTGTAGGGCCCTATAACAGTTTTAAGAACAGCGGCGCCTGGTTCATTCTCTGTCACTTTGGGGAAAATCTACTATGGCACACCAATCTGAACACTGGCCACAGTAGTGCAGTGGCCAGATGGGGGAGCTCCCTTCCTCTGTTAACCCTTCAAGTATTGGAACGCTGCCACGGCACATAAGCGGCCCAATGGGTGCGGGAGAGAGCTCCCTCCCTCTGTTAACCCTTTCCATACAGCGGTTCCTATGGACCACAGCATGGGACGGGTTAAACGACTGACATTAGCTGCCATCACAGATGTCGGCCGTTACACACACTAATATATAAATATACAGGGTGGGCCATTTATATGGATACACCTTAATAAAATGGGAAATGGTTGGTGATATTAACTTCCTGTTTGTGGCACATTAGTATAGGTGAGGGGGGAAACTTTTCAAGATGGGTGGTGACCATGGCGGCCATTTTGAAGTTGTCCATTTTGAATCCAACTTTTGTTTTTTCAATAGGAAGAGGGTCATGTGACACATCAAACTTATTGGGAATTTCACAAGAAAAACAATGGTTTTTACTTAACTTTATTCTTTCATGAGTTATTTACAAAGTTTCTCTTTGTTTACAGCCATTGACATGTCGCCGAGGTTAACACGTGAGGAGCGGATAGAAATTGTGTTGATGTCTGGTGAATGCAGTAACCGGGTCATTGCAGCAGATTCCAATGCAAGACGAGACCACCCATCTCCCATTCTACAGTTAGCAAACTGCTTGCTAACTGTAAGTTAATATCACCAACCATTCCCATTTCATTAAGGTGTATCCATATAAATGGCCCACCGTATGTGTGTGTGTGTATATAAAATTATTATTTTTTTTATTTTTATTTTTACACACACACACTGCCTGTCAAAAAAAAAAATCACAAAAAAAGAAAAGGTCACACACTATATTTCATTGGACCGCCTTTAGCTTTGATTAAGGCACGCATAAGCTTCTGCAATGTCACAAGATTTATTTCCATCTTGTGTTGCATTAATTTTTCACCAAGATCTTGCATTGATGATGGTAGAGTCTGACCGCTGCGCAAAACCTTCTCCAGCACATCCCAAAGATTCTCAATGGGGTTCAGGTCTGGACACTGTGGTGGCCAATCTATGTGTGAAAATGATGTCTCATGCTCCCTGAACTCTTTCACAATTTGAGCCCGATGAATCCTGGCATTGTCATCTTGGAATATGCCCGTGCCATCAGGGAAGAAAAGAAATAATAATCCATTGATGGAATAACATGGTCATTGATTATGTTTAGGTAGTCAGCTGACCTCATTCTTGGAGCACATACTGTATAAAATAAAATAGAAAATGTCAGTCCTGTGTCCCAAAACACGGACAGTTACTTGCGCTGCTGGTTCCGGTGTAGTGTGGTGGGTAATTCACACTGAAAAGTCATATAGAAAAAGTTTGAAACCGCGCTGCTTATGATTTAGTCATCCGATGCACAAGTGAACGAAGGCTAATACCCTGATTCATTCACTTGTGCATCGGATGACTAAATCATAAGCAGCGCGGTTTCAAACTTTTACTATTGGAGCACATACTGTTGCTGAACCTAGACCTGACCAACTGCAGCAACCCCAGATCATAGCACTGCCCCCACAGGCTTGTACAGGAGGCACTAGGCATGATGGGTGCATCACTTCATCTGCCTCTCTTCTTACCCTGATGCGCCCATCACTCTGGAACAGGGTAAATCTGGGACTCAGACAACATGACCTTCTTCCATTGCTCCAGAGTCCAATCTTTATGATCCCTAGCAAATTTTGGTTTGACTCACTTATTAGTGGTTTTCTTACGGTTACACAGCTGTTCAGTCCCAATCCCTTGAGTTCCCTTCGCATTATGCGTGTGGAAATGCTCTTACTTTCACTATTAAACATAGCCCTAGGTTCTACAGTTTTTTTCTTCGATTCGATTTCACCAAACGTATAAATGATCGCCGATAACGATCATTCAGGATTTTTTTCCCGCCACATTTCTTCCTCGAATACGTTGTGTCCCCACTATCCTTCCAGTTTTTAATAATGCGTTGGACAGTTCTTAACCCAATTTTAGTAGTTTCTGCAATCTCCTTAGATGTTTTCTCTGCTTGGATGCCAATGAATTGACCCTTTTCAAGCAGACTAACATTTTTTCCACGACCACGAGATGTGTCTTTCGACATGGTTGAAATAAGAAGCAACTTATTGCACCAGTTGGTGTTAAATAACTTGTTGCCAGCTGAAAGATAATCGCCCATGCAGTAATTGTCCAATAGGAGGCTCATAGCCGTTTGCTTAGTTAAATCCAGGTGGCGACATTTTGTGTGTGTGTGTGTATGTGTATGTGTATGTGTGTGTGTGTGTATGTATGTGTGTGTGTGTGTGTATGTATGTGTGTGTGTGTGTATGTATGTGTGTGTGTGTATGTATGTATGTGTGTGTGTGTATGTATGTATGTGTGTGTATGTGTGTGTATATGTGTGTGTATATATATATATATATATATATATATATATATATATATTCAGAACCTTTTGCTGACACTATTATGCTCCAAGTAGCAGTGCTCCATGACGAGTATATATGTCATATAGCACTAAGAGGTTAAAGTAACTTGTCCCACAACAAAACATGACCCTTTTACAGTTACACATATAGAATAAGTGTTATTGCTGTCAATGTGAGGCAAAAATTTTATTGCAGCCCCTTGAGTACAATATGTGCCCCTCAAACCAAAACAGTTGTGCACCTTTAACACCTTCTCGACATCAGACATGCAGTACTTTTAGTCCGGCTGCCTCTTGCCGTGCACTGCCGGAACTCCGCCCCCATTATAGTCAATGGGGAAGGAGCGGCAGTCCGGGGGCACACGTGAACTAGCGGCAGGACGGATCAGACAGGCTGTTCACCCGCCGGGACAGCCTGCCAGAGTCCCCTGCCACTAGTACAGAGAAGTGATCAGGAGGGCACAGAAGACACATATGAGCATAGGACCAACACAGATGCCTTCAACTGCCAAGCACACATGCAACAGGTACAAATCTGCTGACAGATGCAGTGCCCCAGACAAAAAAAATAAAAAAATACCTAGTTGCCATTGTCTTCTGAACTGAAAAATTTAGCGAGACAAATTAAATTTTTAGTCGTCAAATCGAAACCAAATCCAAATTTTGGTATCGTGACAACGCTACGCCGATCAGATCGGTGTAGGGTTGTTTCGATACCAAAATTCTGATTCGCTTTCGTCACCATAAAAAGGAGAATTTTTGTGAAACTCACCTGTAAAATCTTTTTCTCGTCTTTTCCATTGGGGGACACAGACCTTGGGTATAGCCTAGGTTATTACTATGAGGAGACACTATGCAAATAAAAAAAGAAAGCTCCTCCTCCCTGGGCTATACCCCCATGTTCCACCGGGAGGACCCCAGTGCGTGCAAAAGCAGTAGGAGAAGGAGACCAAAGCCATAGAGAGCAGAACAACGGAATACCACCATCGGACCGAAGACCTTCAGGACCCGAAGAACTAAACCAACCCTTCCTACAACAGGTAAGAATGGGAGGGAGCTGTGTCCCCCAATGGAAAAGACGAGAAAGATTTTACAGGTGAGTTTCACAAAAAATCTCCTTTTCTCGCACATTCCATTGGGGGACACAGACCATGGGACGTCCTAGAGCAGTCCATGGGGTGGGAAAAACCAGCACCTCCAGGAGAAAACGCCCAATGGTCAAACAGGAACCACCACCTGCAATACCTTGCGCCCAAGGACAGCATCAGCCGATGCCAAAGAGTGCAACTGGTAAAACTTTGTAAAGGTATGCAAGGAAGTCCAGGTGGCCGCCTTACAAAGTTGAGATGCCGAGGCGTGATTACGCCTAGCCCAGGAGGCCCCCACCGCCCTGGTGGAGTGCGCGGTAAGCCCGGCTGGGGGAACCCTGCCACGGGCACGATAAGCCGTGGCAATAGCCGACCGAATCCATCGGGCTACAGAGACCTTGGAAGCCGCCAGACCTTTTACGAGGCCCTTCCGGAATCACGAAAAAGGGAATCCGTACGGCGGAAAGAGGCAGTAACCGACAGGTACACACGCAGAGCCCGGACAATGTCCAGGGAATGGAGAGCGCGCTCCTTGCGGTTCGCCGGAAATTGACAAAAAGAGGGCAGGGCTATATCTTCATTAAGGTGGAAGGCGGAGACCACCTTGACAAAAATGAAGGGACCGGGCACAGCACCGCCTTATCCTGATGGAAGACCAAAGAGGGCTCCCTACAGGAAAGCGCGGCCAGCTCAGATACCCTCCTGATCGAGGTGATCGCCACCAAAAAGACTACCTTCTAGGTGAGAAGATTCAAAGAAACCTCCCTCAAAGGTTCAAAGGGAGCCGCCTGGAGGGAAGACAGATCTAAGTTGAAGTCCCAGGGGGGCAGGGGAGGAACATACGGAGGGAACGAATGCGCCACCCCTTGTAGGAAGGTCCTCACTGGACCGAGCAGAGTCAGAAATCGCTGAAAGAAAATGGCCAGAGGAGAGACCTGACCCTTCAGAGAGCTCAACGACATTCCCATCTCAAGACCCGACTGGAGAAAGGAGAGGACCACCGGAACCGAGAAACGAAGGGGAAAAATGCCCTGTTTCTCACAAAAGGCAAGAAAGGTCTTCCAGGTACAATAGTATAACGGGATGAAACTGTTTTTCTGGCCTTGATCAAGGTCTTCACCACCAGGAGGCCGGAACCTCTTCTTCAGGATGGCGGTCTCAACAGCCACGCCATTAAACGCAGTGACCGTAAATTCTGGTGTAAGAGCGGTCCTTGAGACAGTAGGTCCTCCCTGAGAGGAAGAAGCCACGGCACGTCTGCCAGCATCCGAGTGACGTCCGAGAACCAGGCGAGGCGCGGCCAATCGGGGGCGATGAGAATGGTCGGAATCCCTTCCAACGTGATCTTGCGAAGGACCTTCGGTAGTAGAGGCAGAGGTGGAAAGACAAAGGAGAAAGAAGCTTTGCCACGGAGACACCAGTGCGTCCACCCCGTACACCTCCGGGTCGCGAGCACGGGCCAGAAACGTGGGAACCTTGTTGTTGAGCCTGGACGCCATCAGGTCGACATCCGGGCGGCCCCACTGGCGACAGATGTCCTCGAAAACTTCCGGATTTAAGGATTACTCTCCTGGATCCAACGTGTTGCGGCTGAGAAAGTCTGCCTTCCAATTGTCGATCCCCAGGATGTACACTGCCGATAGTACTGGAACATGAGTCTCCGCCCACTGGAGGATCCTCTCTGCCTCCTGAATCACCGTCTGGCTGCGGGTCCCACTCTGGTGGTTGAGGTAAGCCACGGCCGTGGCATTGTCCGACTGGACCCTTACCGGGAGACCTGCCAGGAGATGAGTCCAGTGAGAAAGGGAGAAGAAAATTGCTCTGAGCTCCAGCACGTTGATCGGAAGGCGGGCCTCTGCCGCCGACCAAAGCCTCTGCACCGTCCGGGTCTGTAGAACACCACCCCAACCTAGGAGGCTGGCGTCTGTGATGACGACTGTCCGGGAGATCGGAAGAAAGGACCTCCATGAGATCAAGTTTTGGGGGGACAGCCACCACAAGAGGTCCGCCCGAACCCAAGGAGGCAGACTGACTCGAGAGGCCAGACCGTGCGACGTCCTGTCCCAAAAGGACAGAATCGCCCGCTGTAGGAGGCAGAGTGTGAAACTGGGCAAAGGAGGCCACCATCAGCCCCAGAACCCTCATGCACTCTCAGATGGAGAGTCGTCGGGAGCGCAGTAGGGGAGATACCGATACCTGAATTCGAGAGGACTTGGAACTCGGAAGGAATATCCGAGCTGCCATGGTGTCCAGAACCATCCCTAGGAAGGTCAACCTCTGAGGGGAGAAGAGATGACTTCTGGACATTGATCAGCCAGCCGAACTGCTCCAGAGTCTGAACAGTGATCCGGACGCTGTCCCTGGCCTGGGGAAGGGAGGAAGCCTTTATCCGTATGTCATCCAGGTAGGGCAACAGAGATATGCCACTGGTACGGAGGAGCGCCAAGATCTTAGTGAATACCCGAGGGGCCGTAGCCAGCCCAAAGGGCATGGTGACAAACTGGTAATGCTGCCCACCGACAGTGAAGCGCAGAAACTTGTGGTGAGATTCTGCTATAGGGACATGCAAATAGGTGTCTTTTATGTCCACCGACGCGAGGAATTCCCCTGGAAGAAGAGAAGCAATAACGGATCGGAGGGACTCCATCCGGAACCTCTGGACCCGCAGAGACCTGTTTAACAGCTTCAGATCTAGAACAGGACGCACCGATCTCTCCTTCTTTGGCACCACAAATAGGTTGGAGTAGAAACCTGCGCCTTGCTCCTCCAAGGAGACTAGAACAATCACTCCCCTGTCCAAAAGGGAAGCGACCGCCTGCAAAAGAGCCGAGGCCCGGACCGGATCCCTTGGGACCCGAGAAGAGAAGAAACGCTCCGGAGGCCTGGAATGCGAATTCTATTTTGTAACCAGATGTTACAATTTCCAGGGCCCAGGCGACCTGGATATGATCTCTCCAAACCTGTTGAAAGGAGAGCAATCGGCCCCCCACCGTAAGAGGTGGGGGCACCCCTTCAGGCGGATGACTGCTTGGGAGCAGCAGGGGGCGGGCTGACTGTGGCCGCGGCTTAAAGGCAGGTTTCTTACAGGAGTCCTGAGAGCCACCCGGGAAGGGGGCCGCCGCAGATCTAGAAGAGGAGAAGCGACGAAAGGACTGGTTACTAGAACCGGAGGACTGATCTCCAAAAGGTGCGCTTGGATCTAGATTGGGGCGGGTTGGTACTCTTGCCCCCCGTCGCGTCAGAGATGATCTCGTCCAGCTTAGCACCAAAAAGCCTGGAACCCAAAAAGGGGAGGTTAGTGAGGGAACGTTTAGAGGAAGCGTCAGCGTCCCAAACCTTCAACCAGACTTCTCTATGCTGTGTGACCGAAAGGGCCGAGATACGCGCAAAGAGAATGCTAACATCAATGGAAGCTTCGCAGAGAAACTTCGTCGCCTGTGACATCTGGAGGACAAAATTTAAGGTGTCCGCAGAGGCATCCTGCTCCACCAGGTCCTGATGGTGGCGCTGCAACCATACAGAAAGCGCTCTGGATACCCAGGCCGAGGCGAAAGCGGGCCGCAGGCCAGTGCCTGCCAGAGTGAAGATGGTTTTGGATAAAGAATCCAAACGCCTGTCGACTGCATCCCGTAGAGACGAACCGTCCAAGACAGGAATGGCCGTATTCTTAGCTAATCTGGCCACCGGCGGGTCAACCTTAGGAGGAGAAGACCACTGCTGCACATTTTCTGCAGGAAATGGATAAAGAGTAGCCATACGTTTCGTAGCAGAAAACAGATGATTCGGGCTGTCCCAGGCCTTAGAGAGGACCTTGTCGAACTCGCCATGTATGGGGAATACCACAGTTTGAGGTTTCTTCGAGTGGAAAAGAGGGAATTCCTGGCCACCAGTGGAAGGAGATTCCCCCTGGATATCGAAAGTATCCCGGACCGCCGCCACCAAGTCTGCCACCGAAGTGGACAGCTTGGGCGAGGGCTCCAGCTCTGTGTCCTCGTCAGAACTGGATCTCGCCCCTTCCAATCTAGGATCTCTGCGAGGAGGGGGAAGTGTCTGAACGGGCCTCTAGGCGAGGAGGGGAAGCAGAATCATCCGAGGAAGGATGCTGCTGTGTACGCTGCCTCTTAGTGGTTGAGCATCCTCTGTGGGAACCACTGGGAAGCGGTATGGTGTTAGCCGCAGGATCCGTAGACGCCATGGCGGCCCGAGAGACTTGGGCTAAGTCAGCGGCCGCCCTAGAAATGGCAGAGGGCCGGGTTCCGCGTGCTCTGACAGGGTGGAGGGAGGACTGGGCTGAGTAAGAGGGGGAGGAGAGGATGATCCTGTCCAGAGGCAAGGCAAGAGTCACAGGATCTAGAGACCGAAAGTGGTAAGCAGCAAACCTTACATAGCCCCAGTGGGGCCAGAGGGGCCGACTTGGATTTTTGTGAGGCCCCAGGATTTGGCATGATGGCGGTAATCCTGCAATGGAAGGGGCCAGGGTCTCCTACCGTTCCTGCAGCACGCAATGGAGCCGGGAGCAGCCGAGAGCGCTGACCGGAAGTAGCAGAAGACAGAGCGCCGCCCACAAATCGCGTCAGGAGGCGTGAAACCCGCGAGGAAAAAATGAAAATAAGAAGACGCCCCCTAGACACCGCCGAGGAAAGCCAGGAAGTTGCCACTTATGTAGCCTCTCCCCCCTCAAATCCCCCACCAAGCGGCCCTAGCGTCACACCGGGAGACAGGGAAGGCAATGTACTTATCTGCGTCCTGTAGTCTTCGCCCCTCAAATCCACACCAGCGGAGGTCACCTCTCAGTCAGCTGGCACAAGGAGTGGCAGTGATCTGGAGGGCAGGAAGGTGACCCCGAATCTGGTAGGCCGCCGGAGCTGCAGATCGAGCCCGGTTCCACTTAACTTCTGGGGGAGGGTGGGAGGTAGCCGGGGACGTCAATTCGACCCCGGCGGTTGCTCCACCAAGAGAGTAGAGAGAATGTCATCCTCCTTATCCGACACTAAGCAAGAACTGGGGTGCTCCCGGTGGAACATGGGGGGTATAGTCCAAGGAGGAGGAGCTTTCTTTTTTTATTTGCATAGTGTCTCCTCCTAGTAATGACCTAGGCTATACCCATGGTCTGTGTCCCCCAATGGAATGTGCGAGAAAAAGTATTGCAATACTCAATACCACGCAAAAACATACCCCAAAAAAAGCTGCGTGCATTTCGCATTTTATGAAACGTTCGGCCCATAATAGAACAGTCCTATCCTATTTTTGTGGGGTGACAAGGTGACAAAAAAATGGCGAATCGCATGGTTTTTATTTATTTCTGTTACGGCGCTCACCGCATAGGAGATCCTGCACTGCAAATCAGTAACACTGCCATAGACACCAGCAGAAACTTTCTAGGCATTGATAACCTGGCTCCTGTGATTTCTCCAGTGCTGTGGAATATGTTAGTGCTATATAAGCAATGTAAAATAATACATTATTGCATTCATCCAACCATGTCCGTTTGGTGGACTACAAACTGCAAATCCACAAAACACAGAGGGCATGTGCACCCTGCATCACGGTGCGGACCCATTGACTTAAAATCGGTCCACGATCCGCATGTTGCGGCGAAAGATGGGACATGTCCTATATTTTTGTGGCATAGCCGCAGGGACCCAGAGGCACACAAAACGGACACAGTATGAAGGCACCCTTACAAAAAGTGTTCAAATTAACTTACTTTACCTGGAAAACAGACCCTTTACAAAGGCTTTGAGGCTTACTTGAGGATTTGGCATTATACCAGCATTCAGATATAAATAGTCAATCTGTTTATACCTAGAAGTGAAGAAAACACATTTTAGACAATTAGCCCCTTTCACACTTGCGCTATTGATTCCTGTTGTTCTGTTCCGTTATAGGAGAACAACAAAAGTAACTAAAGTCGGCAAAAAAACTCACCTGAAGGGAGCCAAATAGATCCCAATGGCATCTGTTCAGTTTCCATTCAGGAGTCTACTCTAAAGGGGTTCTGCAGTTTTTTTAAACTGATGATCTATCCGACACCCGGAACCTTTGCCGATCAGCTGTTTGAGAAGGCAGCGGCGCTGGCAGTAGAGCTGCGGCCTTCTTGCGGTTTACCGCAGGCCCAGTGACGTCACGACTAGTATCGATGGCCTGGGCGGGGCTAAGCTCTGTTGATACTAGTCGTGACGTCACTGGGCCTGCGGTAAACAGCGAGAAGGCCGCTGCACTACTGCCAGAGCCGCTGCCTTCTCAAACAGCTGACCGGCGGAGGTCCCGGGTGTCGGACCCCCGCCGATCAGATGCTGATGATCTATCCAGAGTTTTAAAAAATGCAGAACCCCTTTAAACAGAAAAAATATAATAAGTCCTACATGCAGAACGTTTCTCTAAAAAAAAATTAAAAAATTGAGAAATCTATGTTTTTTCACACGTTGCAGTGAATGGGAGATTGAAATGCAAGACAAACAATGGATATTAAACATATCCATTTTTACTAGATACTTCCTACTTCCTTTAATACACTTCAAATCTTTATTTAAAAAAGAAATTTCACAAAAATGTATGTTTTTGTTAAAAAGACACACAATGTATGAAAATGTATGCACTTCTGTCAAACGTATATGTTAAAAAAAAGTACAGATGATCACAAAATTGCATAATTTGTATACTTTTTTTATGCATGTCTAAATCTATCCGCTTTATGTACAGCAAAAACTAGATGTAAACAGCCCCTGAGTGTCCAACGCAGATCAGATCAGGCTTTATATGTACTTGATTATATCACCATAACTTACTGTTGTGTCCATACAAACAATTCTGCCCTTAGATAAAGCAGAATACGGTTCACTTTATAAATTCATTTTAGTCTCATCATAACCACACAGCTAAATGAACAAAATTATGATACACACAGCACCAGAAGAAAAGGAAAACTGTACACAAAAAAAATGATAAAAATGTTTATTTGAATATATCCTATGAGGAGACAGAGAAAACCGGTATTATGTATGATTTGACTTCGATCTCCATTGCGTAGTAAAGTTGGGAGCTGTAAGGGTACTTTCACACTTGTAGCAGAGGATTCCGGCAGGCAGTTCCATCACCGAATCAGGACACAAACTGATGGCATTTGTCAGACTGATTCGGATGCGGATCCGTCTGACAAATGCATTGAAATACCGGATCCATCTCTCCGGTGTCATCCGGAAAAACTGATCTGGTATTAATTTTTTTTGCATTTTTGAAAGTCTGCACATGCACAGACCGGAAAGCTGGATACGTTTTGACAAAACACTTAATGCTGGCTCCGGCACTAATAGACTTCAATGTAAATTAATGCCGTATCCGGCAAGTGATCAGTATTTTTGCCGGAGATAAAACTGCAGCATGCTGAGGTATTATCTCCGTCCAAAAAACTTAAAAGGGACTGAACTGATTTATCCTGAACGGAATTCTCTCCATTCAGAATGCATTAGGATAAAACTGCGACAGAACTCAATACCGCTAGTGTGAAAGTACCCTAAGCTGTCCACATTCGAGTTCTGCAGGAACAGACTACCAGAATCCATCATAGCCGGACACTGCCGAATCACTATAAATGGAATCCGACAGTGCATGGTAATGCCAGATACTGTAATTCCGGTAGTCTGCTCCTCTGCTAGAAGAGAGTACCAGATATATTGAATGGAGATGTGAGCCTCTTACTTAAGTCCAAAAAAAGCTGTTTTTTGTGAATTTTTTTTTCCAAATAAACCATTTATACCTTCAAAGAAGTCAAGTGACGTGGGATTGGTTATATTTTTGGACAATGGGAAAGGGGAACAGTCATGTTTCTTCATTTTTATTTTAGGCTACTTTCACACTTGCATTCGGTGCAGAGCCGTCTGGTATCTGCACAAACGGATCCGCACCTATAATGCAAACGCTTGCATCCGTTCAGAACGGATCCGTCTGCATAACTTTTTTTCAGATCTGATTTTTCACTTTGTGAAAACTCAGATCCGACAGTACAGTCATGGCCAAAAGTTTTGAGAATGACACAAATATTAGTTTTCATAAAGTTTGCTGCTAAACTGCTTTTAGATCTTTGTTTCAGTTGTTTCTGTGATGTAGTGAAATATAATTACACGCACTTCATACGTTTCAAAGGCTTTTATTGACAATTACATGACATTTATGCAAAGAGTCAGTATTTGCAGTGTTGGCCCTTCTTATTCAGGACCTCTGCAATTCGACTGGGCATGCTCTCAATCAACTGCTGAGCCAATTCCTGACTGATAGCAACCCATTCTTTCATAATCACTTCTTGGAGTTTGTCAGAATTAGTGGGTTTTTGTTTGTCCACCCGCCTCTGGAGGATTGACCACAAGTTCTTAATGGGATTAAGATCTGGGGAGTTTCCAGGCCATGGGCCCAAAATGTCCCCGAGCCACTTAGCTATCACTTTTGCATTATGGCACGGTGCTCCATCGTGCTGGAAAATGCATTGTTCTTCACCAAACTGTTGTTGGATTGTTGGAAGAAGTTGTTGTTGGAGGGTGTTTTGGTACCATTCTTTATTCATGGCTGTGTTTTTGGGCAAAATTGTGAGTGAGCCCACTCCCTTGGATGAGAAGCAACCCCACACATGAATGGTCTCAGGATGCTTTACTGTTGGCATGACACAGGACTGATGGTAGCGCTCACCTTTTCTTCTCCGGACAAGCCTTTTTCCTGATGCCCCAAACAATCGGAAAGAGGCTTCATCGGAGAATATGACTTTGCCCCAGTCCTCAGCAGTCCATTCACCATATTTTCTGCAGAAGATCAATCTGTCCCTGATGTTTTTTTTGGAGAGAAGTGGCTTCTTTGCTGCCCTTCTTGACACCAGGCCATCTTCCAAAAGTCTTCGCCTCACTGTGCGTGCAGATGCGCTCACACCTGCCTGCTGCCATTCCTGAGCAAGCTCTGCACTGGTGGCACTCCGATCCCGCAGCTGAATCCTCTTTAGGAGATGATCCTGGCGCTTGCTGGACTTTCTTGGACGCCCTGAAGCCTTCTTAACAAGAATTGAACCTCTTTCCTTGAAGTTCTTGATAATCCTATAAATTGTTGATTGAGGTACAATCTTAGTAGCCACAATATCCTTGCCTGTGAAGCCATTTTTATGCAACGCAATAATGGCTTCACGCATTTATTTGCAGGTCACCATGGTTAACAATGGAAGAACAATGATTTCAAGCATCACCCTCCTTTTACCATGTCAAGTCTGCCATTTTAACCCAATCAGCCTGACATAATGATCTCCAGCCTTGTGCTCGTCAACATTCTCACCTGAGTTAACAAGACGATTACTGAAATGATCTCAGCAGGTCATTTAATGACAGCAATGAAATGCAGTGGAAAGTTTTTTTTGGGGATGAAGTTAATTTTCATGGCAAAGAAGGACTATGCAATTCATCTGATCACTCTTCATAACATTCTGGAGTATATGCAAATAGCTATTATAAAAACTTAAGCAGCAACTTTTCCAATTTCCAATATTTATCTAATTCTCAAAACTTTTGGCCACGACTGTATATTCGAACACAGAGGTGTTCCCATGGTGATGGGAACGCTTCAAGTTAGAATATACTAAAAGAACTGTGTACATAACTGCCCCCTGCTGCCTGGCAGCACCCGATCTTACAGGGGGCTGTGATCCACACAATTAACCCCTCAAGTGCCGCACCTGAGGGGTTAATTGTGCGTATCATTGCCCCCTGTAAGAGATCAGGTGCTGCCAGGCAGCAGGGGCCAGACCCCCCTCCCTCCCCGGTTTTAAATTCATTGGTGGCCAGTGCGGCCCCCCTCCCTCCCCAGTATTATATTCATTGGTGGCCAGTGCGGCCTCCCCTCCCCCCATCATTGGTGGCAGCGGAGAGTACAGATCGGAGTCCCAGTTTAAATCGCTGGGGCTCCGATCGGTTACCATGGCAGCCAAGACGCTACTGCAGTCCTGGCTGCCATGGTTTCTTAGTAATTTTAGAAGCATTATACTTACCTGCGCTGTCTGTGACCGGCCAGTCGCTCCTCCTACTGGTAATTGAAAGGTCTGTGCTATAAGCAATGCACCGCACAGACCTTTCACTTACCAGTAGGAGGAGCGCCTGGCTGGTCACTGACATCGCAGGTAAGTATAATGCTTCTAAAATTGCTAAGTAACCATGGCAGCCAGGACTGCAGTAGCGTCTTGGCTGCCATGGTAACCGATCGGAGCCCCAGCGATTAAACTGGGACTACGATCAGAACTCTCCGCTGCCACCAATGATGGGGGGGTGATTTTAATTAGGGGGGGGGGGGGGGGAGAGGAGGCCGCACTGGCCACCAATGAATATAATACTTGGGAGGGAGGGAGGGAGGGGGGCCGCACTGGCCACCAATGAATATAATACTGGGGAGGGAGGGAGGGAGGGAGGGGGGCCGCACTGGCCACCAATGAATATAATACTGAGGAGGGAGGGAGGGGGGCCGCACTGGCCACCAATGAATATAATACTGGGGAGGGAGGGAGGGGGGCCGCACTGGCCACCAATGAATATAATACTGGGGAGGGAGGGAGGGGGGCCGCACTGGCCACCAATGAATATAATACTGGGGAGGGAGGGGGGCCGCACTGGCCACCAATAAATATAATACTGGGGAGAGAGGGGGGCCGCACTGGCCACCAATGAATATAATACTGGGGAGGGAGGCCGCACTGGCCACCAATGAATATAATACTGGGGAGGGAGGCCGCACTGGCCACCAATGAATATAATACTGGGGAGGGAGGGAGGGGGGCCGCACTGGCCACCAATGAATATAATACTGGGGAGGGAGGCCGCACTGGCCACCAATGAATTTAAAACTGGGGAGGGAGGGGGGTCTGGTACCTGAGGGGTTAATTGTGCAGATCACAGCCCCCTGTAAGAGATCAGGTGCTGCCAGGCAGCAGGGGGCAGTTATTACACAGTTCTCAGTATATTCTAACTTGAAGCGTCCCCATCACTATGGGAACGCCTCTGTGTTAGAATATACTGTCGGATCTAAGTTTCACGATCTAAGTCAAATCCGATGGTATAGTCTAACACAGAGGCGTTCCCATGGTGATGGGGACGCTTCAAGTTAAAATATACCATCGGATTGGAGAAAACTCCGATCCGATGGTTTATTAATAGGGACTCCTGACTTTACATTGAAAGTCAATGGGGGACGGATCAGTTTGCAATTGCACCATATTGTGTCAACGTCAAACGGATCCGTCCCCATTGACTTGCATTGTAAGTCTGGACGGATCCGTTTGGCTCCGCACGGCCAGGCGGACACCCGAACGCTGCATTCAGGTGTCAGCCAAACGGTGCCAAACTGAGCCATTCTGAGCGGATCTGCATCCACTCAGAATTCCTTGGGGCTGTACGGACAGCTTGTGAGAGCCTTCAAACGGAATTCACAAGCGGAACCCCGAACGCAAGTGTGAAAGTAGCCTTATACGGATCAGTTAAACTGATGGAAAGAACAATCCATAACATTAATGCCCACGTCGCTCTGTATAACTAAATTAAAACTTTTGAAAGAAAAACCATGATTACTCCACTGTCTCAGACAAGATCCATACTATCAACACAACCAAATCACTGCTTATTAATCCGGGAGGCGGTATCTTCTCAAATCAATCTTTCCTACTATTTTCTACTCAGAGGAAAGGAGATGATCATACCAAAGAACCACAAAATAAATATAAGGGTACTTTCCCACTTTTTGCGTTAAACTTTTCTGGTATTGAGTTCCGTCACAGGGGCTCAATACCGGAAAAAAAACACTTCAGTTTTATCCTAATGCATTCTGAATGGAGAGCAATCCGTTCAGTATGCATCAGTTCAGCCTCTCTTACGGTTTTTGGCCGGAGAAAATACCGCAGCATGCTGCATTTTTCTCTCCGGTAGAAATAACTCGAAAAGGAAGATAACACAAGATTGATGCGTAAAATCACAAAAAAAAAAAAATAAGAAAAAAAAAAATCCTAAAAGTCGCTGAAATCAGTGATCAATTGTTAACCTAAAACATAACTTAATTTATACATCAATAAAAGGATAGGCCCTAAAGGTAGTAAAATAAATCAAAATAGCTGCTTGTAAGCAATCGCACAAATATTCACGCAAGTAAGAAACTTAGTGCACAGCGGCACTTGGTATGGAAAACCTTGTTCCTACCGCTGTCGTCCGGATCCAGTATGCAATCAGTATCCAGGTAAGTACCAATCAATCCACTTAGAGGAGACTGTATGCTGCAATACCTGTAGGGTATAATTTGGGGTCTATTATGTTTATAATGTAGACCTGTGGTGGAATGGCCCTAGCCTCTAGATGTTGGAGCAGCCTCACCACAGGGCACTCGTCCTTAAAAGGGTGACCCGTCCGGAGCCTTTCCCTGTCCGCTGGCCCTGATACAGCCCTATCCTAATCCCAGTCCCTACATGCACGTTTCATATTCAAGTAGAACAATCATCAGGGGAATTAGTCAGGATATCTAGGCAAGATGAGAATCAAGGGAAGATTGTGGTGGGGATATATAAACCCAAAACCCACACAATCAACAGTATGATAAACTGTTCCCTCAGTGGATGGAGAGGTGATACCAGTTATAACACACCTCACCACCCAATAGTTGTAAGGAAGAGGGGGGAAAGGGAGGACTAGATAAAACTCCCTAGCCTCTCAAAAGGGCATGATAACGGCCACGGGCAATAGATCGCACCCGTGCTGTCAATGCGAGGCCAAAATGTCTTGGAGGTCCTCATTGTACCACTTGCAACACACCCACTACATTTGAAACAACCCTCGGGTTTACGGTCCAACCAGATGCCAAGTGTTGGACCTGGAGAGTAGTGACTACGGACCAAGATATCCCTGAGACTTTGGCCCCTTCTAAGTGTTATTTGTGGGTAATTATGTACAATCTCACAGATATCAGGGTCCATAATGAGGATTGACCAGTTTTTTTTAAGGATGTCTCTTACTTTGTCAGACATCCCATCAAATGTGCCAATCAGGCGAATCTTATGATCCCCTTGCTTTTTCTTCTTAGGAGTCAGGAGATCTGTGCTGGATGTCGATCTAGCCCTCTGGAACGCCTGTCACAACACAATGTCTGGGTAACCTCTAGTGCAAAACCTTTCCCTGAGGTCCCGATTTGGTTAAAAAAAACTCACGGTTTTCGGAGCAGTTACAACGTACACACAAGTACTGCCCTCCCTTTTTAAGAGGGGTGGGGTGGCTACTAGACCAGTGTAAAACTGAGTTCATAGAGGTAGGTTTTCTGTAGATTGTGGTGCACAATTCATCAGATTTACCCCCTAGAAATACAGATGTCCAAGAATGGCAACGGGTTTGGGTCCACCTCATAAGTAAATCTTAAGACAATTTCATTACAGTTGAGTTTGTCCACAAACTGTGTGAAGGTGGGTCTGGAATCGTTCCAAATGATGAATAGGTCGTCGATGTACCGGGCCCACAACAAAATGGCCCCAGTACTCGACAACATGCCTTCACCAAAAACCACGGTGGATTCCCACCAGCCCAGGAGCAGGTTGGCATAAGATGGTGCACACGAACAACCCACTGCTGTACCCCTGAGCTGGTGGTAAATCTTATCGTCAAAGAGAAAAAAAAATGTGCGTGAGCAGATATCTTAGTAATCTCAGCACAAAAACATTGTGCTGGGAGTACTGCTGCCCCCTCATACTCAAAAAATGTTCAACAGCTCTCAGGCCAAACTCGTGGGGGATTGAAGAATACAGTGCCTCCACGTCAATGCTCGCCAGCATCGAATGTTTCTTGATAGTGATGCCGTCCAATCTCTTGAGGAGATCCATCATGTCCCTCGTGTACGATGAAAGTGGTGTCACGAAGGGCATGAGGATCTTCTCAATGTACACGCCTAGATTTTGGCAAATACTCCTGACAATTGGTCTGCCTTTAAGTGGTTTTGTCCCCTTATGAATTTTTGGCAGACTAGAATGTCGCTGTTACAGGGAGACTGGGATTGAGGAAGTCCTACTGCTACTTTGAAATCAGTAATCCCTCGAGTTCAAGTAGGTCTGAATCAGTGGGATTTGAGGCCAAGATCGCATAGTTTCCTCTGTCACGAAGAATCCGGGCACACATTGATTGATAATTCGACCGATTCATAACCACAGTGTTTCCCCCTTTGTCGGAGGGTTAAAAGGGAACCTGTCACCGGGATTTTGTGTATAGAGCTGAGGACATGGGTTGCTAGATGGCCGCTAGCACATCTGCAATACCCAGTCCCCATAGCTCTGTGTGCTTTTATTGTGTAAAAAAAAAATAATTTGATACATATGCAAATTAACCTGAGATGAGTCCTGTCCCTGACTCATCTCAGGAACAGGACTCATCTAAGGTTAACCCAAGTCAAGGCACTTTCGTCTATCATTGTTTTTGTAGAATTTGTGCCAACGTAATTTACGAACAAGCTGTTGTAAATCTTTGACCCAGATAAAAGGATCAAAACGGCAGGTTGGGACAAATGAAAGGCCATTTCAGTCTCAAGTAAAGTCCTATCCGAAAAATGAACTATTTTTGGGCCGTCTGCTCTCGGGGGTTGGTAAGATTTCTGAAGTGGTAGGTCACTCCCTGATCTAAAAAAGTATTAGTGGGCGTAGTGGTGTAATCTCCACCTCTACCACCCCTGCCTCTGCCTCTACCCCTGTTTTTTTTAATCAAGGTTGGGCCTGTTTGTTTCCATTCACTGTCTGATATTTCGGTCTCAGTCATGGACAAATCCGAATTACTCTCCCTAATTGGGGAGGGGGGGGGATGGTCTTTCTTTTAAGACTAAATAGGCTTTGTTATAAACTCTTGGAGATTAAATTGCCTGCGTTTTCCCTCTCAAAAAATACTGGAATTTCTCAATTGATGCTTGCAACTGTAGTTCTTTATTACTATATTCAGGATCTTGGGCAAATGTCTTGGCCACCTCAATCTGTATTTTAAGTTTGCTTGTGAGACTTTCAAGATTAATCTTTTCCTCTTCTAATAACAAGGTCATAAATTGTAGGGAGCTCCAAGTTACAACGTCCTCCCAGAGGCTATTGAATCCCGGACTCCGGTTTCTCTGGGCCTGAATCAAGGTGATTCTAAGACCCCTGGGGACAATGCTGTGTTTTATATAGTTATCCAAACTCTGGACCTCCCACCATATGGAGCTTCTGAAGATCCTTAAAGGCAACCTTAAATGAGGGAGTAAACTCAGGGATATCTTGGTCCGTAGTCCCTACTCTTCAGGTCCAACACTTGGCATCTGGTTGGACCGTAAACCTGAGGGTTGTTTCAGATGTAGTGGGTGTGTTGCCTCTGGTACAATGAGGACCTCCAAGACATTTTTCAGCACCAACTTACAACAAACCTTCCATATTCATGACTTTACCTGCCACAGCTGTGGTGTGATCTATAAGATCACCTGCGACTGCAAATTGGAGTACATAGGCAAAACGAAGAGGGAGTTGCGAAGACGAGTTGGGGAGCACCTTGGTGATATAGCCAACAAGAAAGACACAGCTGTGTCAAGACATGTGCATGAATGTCACCAAGGAGATCCGTGATGCATTAGGGTTGTAGGCATTGAACTGGTAAAACCACCCATTAGAGGGAGCGATTGGGACAGTCTACTGTTGCAGTGTGAAGCATGGTGGATTTTCCTGTTGCGTACCGTCTCACCGACTGGACTAAATGAGCAACTGAATTTTAGCTGCTTCATTTGAATATCCCCCAGGTTATACTGTGCTCTAAACATAATTTATTTTTAGGTTTAAGGATTTTGGATAGCGCGCTTTTAGGGATTGGTTTATATCCTAATATGCGCTCCAGATAGTTATTTTTCCTTGCCTTTTTGTTGGAGTAACAATATATAACTAATCACTGGCTTCAAACATATAAACAAGAGGTACCGTATTTTTCGCTTTATAAGACGCACTTTTCCCCCCCCCAAAAGTGGGGGGGAAATGTCAGTGCGTCTTATAAAACGAATACTAGTGAGGGCTTCCATTATGGAGGCGCTCACTAGTATGTATTAAGAGCGGGGAGCGAAGCGCCACAAGCACAGGTAATATTTACCCTCCCTGGTCTGTGCCACGGCTCCTCTTCAGCTGTCGCGCTCCCATCTTTCTGGCCTGCTCTGCACTGTCCTGACCCCGTACAGAGTAAGGACGTAGTGCGTGCATTATGACCTGACGCTGCACGCAGTCATGTGACAGTGCAGCGCAGGCCGGGAAGATGGGAACGCGACAGCTGAAGAGGAGCCACGGAGCAGAACAGGTAAGATGTTTTTTATTTTAGTCTGATCTGGGGGCACTGATGGGCTAATCTCAGGTCTGGGGGCACTGATGGGCTAATCTCAGGTCTGGGGGCACTGATGGGCTAATCTCAGGTCTGGGGGCACTGATGGGCTAATCTCAGGTCTTATAAGGCTCTGAGTGGGCTGATATGAGGTCTGATGAAAAATATTTTTTCTTATTTTTCTACTCTAAAATCTGGGGTGCGTCTTATCAGGTGCGTCTTATAAAGCGAAAAATACGGTAGTTGTATTATTCTCCAGACCTGCTTTCCAACCTTTATTTACGCTATAAATGTATTTTTAATGTTACACGCCCCTAATTTGGGACCGTGTCGGTGTTGGTTGCTGGGGATGCACCCTGGTTGCCTAGCAACCCAACTTACCACTGCTCGCACTGCCATCTGTGCGGTCTGACGTGATGACATGACAATGGCGTCTTTAACTTGGGAACCTGCGTCCTCACGCATGCGCAGTCCATCAATAGCCGGCTCACGTGCCCATGCATGAGGCGCGGCCATTATGGCCTCGCATTGCTTAGGGTAAGCATTTAAAAGCTTGCTCTTCTGACAGCACGGGTGCGATCTATTGCCCGTGGCTGTTATCATACCCTTTTGAGAGGCTAGGGAGTTTTATCCAGTCCTCCCTTTCCCCCTCTTCCTTACAACTATTGGGTGGTGAGGTGTGTTATAACTGGTATCACCTCTCCATCCACTGGGAACAGTTTATCATACTGTTGATGGGTTTTGGGTTTATATACCCCCACCACAATCTTCCCTTGATTCTCATCTTGCCTAGATATCCTGACTAATTCCCCTGATTGTTCTACTTGAATATGAAACGTGCATGTAGGGACTGGGATTAGAATAGGGCTGTATCAGGGCCAGCGAACAGGGAAAGGTTCCGGACAGGTCACCCTTTTAAGGACGAGTGCCCTGTGGTGAGGCTGTTCCAACATCTAGAGGCTAGGGCCATTCCACCACAGGTCTACATTATAGACATAATAGACCCCAAATTATACCCTACAGGTATTGCAGCAGACAGTCTCCTCTAAGTGGATTGATTGGTACTTACCTGGATACTGATTGCATACTGGATCCGGACGACAGTGCAGTAGGAACAAGGTTTTCCATACCAAGTGCCGCCGTGCACTAAGTTTCTTACTTGCGTGAATATTTATGTGCGATTGCTTACAAGCAGCTATTTTGATTTATTTTACTACCTTAGGGACCATCATTTTATTGATGTATAAATTTAAAGTTATGTTTTAGTTCTCTCCCGCCCAAAATCCTGATCACTTGCCAGAATGCCGGATCCGGCATTCATTTCCATTGAAAAGTATAAAAGCCGGATCCGGTACCAAGTGATCCGAAAAACCGGATCCGGTTTCCCGATCTGCGCAAAGTTTTAAAATTGAGAAAAATAAATAAATACCGGATCAGTTTTTCCAGATGACAAACGGAAAGACGGATATGGTATTGCAATGCATTTTGTCCACATCCGTCTCAGTCTCACAAATGCATCCGGAATCATCTGCCGCAAGTGTGAACGTAGCCTAAGTAAGGAGTTTTTATCGTACTCACAAGGATAAAGCTAAAACCACAACGACACCCGACATGGGTTTCACAGACTTTATATTTGAAGTGTATAAAACAAACTGAAAAACTGGTCAGTATTAAGAAATGACCCAGTCCTTGGTCCTCTGTTGCTGGTGATCCTTACTTTTTTTTCTCGATGGCTCCCACTTTGAAGAACAAATTGGTTCATAGTAGCCTTAGGGCTCTTTCACACTTGCGTTCTTTTCTTCCGGCATAGATTTTCCGTCGTCGGGGCTCTATGCCGGAAGAATCCTGATCAGGATTATCCCCATGCATTCTGAATGGAGAGAAATCCGTTCAGGATGCATCAGGATGCCTTCAGTTCCGGAACGGAACGTTTCTTGGCCGGAGAAAATACCGCAGCATGCTACGCTTTTTGCTCCGGCCAAAAATCCGGAACACTTGCCGCAAGGCCGGATCCGGAATTAATGCCTATTGAAAGGCATTAATCCGGATCCGGCCTTAAGCTAAACATAGTTTCGGCGCATTGCCGGATCCGACGTTTAGCTTTTTCTGAATGGTTACCATGGCTGCCAAGCCGCTAAAGTCCTGGCAGCCATGGTAAAGTGTAGTGGGGAGCGGGGGAGCAGTATACTTACCGTCCGTGCGGCTCCCCGGGCGCTCCAGAGTGACGTCAGGGCGCCCCGCGCTCATGGATGACGTGATCGCATGGATCACGTAATCCATGCGCATGGGGCGCCCTGACGTCATTCTGGAGCGCCCCGGGAGCCGCACGGACTGTAAGTATACTGCTCCCCCGCTCCCAACTACTACTATGGCAACCAGGACTTTAATAGCGTCCTGGGTGCCATAGTAACACTGAACGCATTTTGAAGACGGATCCGTCTTCAAATGCTTTCAGTTCACTTGCGTTTTTCCGGATCCGGTGTGTAATTCCGGCAAATGGAGTACACGCCGGATCCGGACAACGCAAGTGTGAAAGAGCCCTTAAACCGAACCAAGTGCATCATTCCTAGAATCTATTCACATAGTGCGGTTTTGGCATAGCATGCAGAAAATGCTATTTAAGCAATCAGCATATCAGGACTGATCTAAATAGATCTACTAGTTTTCATGGGGAACAGAAAGTGAGAGGGACCATCACATGTGAAAGTATTGAGTTGTCTACATGGTGAAGTGCCCATGTGACCTCCAGTGTGTGGGCCGTATCCTACGCAAATTTAAAACTAAGGTACAAGAATATATTCACAATATTAGGAATGGTTTGGTAACAAATAGTGTATTTTTGCACTTTAACCACTAGCCTACTGCCGCACTTTATACTTTACAGCAGTAGGCTCCTATGTGTAACCAGACGTATAAAATAGTCAGGTTACATCGCGATCTGCCGGTAGCCTGTGCCGCTGCAGATCACTGTGAGCGTGCTGTCATTAGACAGCTGCGGTCACAGGGAGAAGTGCCGTCTGGACCATCTACTAACCTACCTAAACCTGTTATCGCCCTCTCACAACCATAACTCCTGGGCACCACGCCGTTGTCTTGGTGTTATGTTCGACACTCATCTGCCCTTCACCCCCTATATTCAATCACTTTCGCAATCATACCTCCTGCACCTCAAAAACCATCTCTAGAATATGTCTTTTGTAATGTGAAAACAAACAAAAAAAATCTCATTGTTGTCCTGATCCATTTTTTTGTCTTGATTACTGCAACTCTTTATTAGTCAATCTCCCCCTCACTAAACTCTCCCCTCTCCAATCTAATCTATTCCTAATGCAGCAGCCAGGCTACTCCAATTCCTCCACCCTATGCCAGTCATTGCACTGGTTGTCCATAGAGTATAGGATTCAATTTAAAATCCTCAATCTGATCCACAAAGCTCTCCACGGTATGGCACCCGCTATGTCTCCTCTCAGATTTCAGTCCAGCACACCAAAAGGCTTTATGCTCTGCCAGTGATTTACGACTAAGGCCTCTTTCACACTTGCGTTGTCCGGATCCGGCGTGTACTCCACTTGCCGGAATTACACGCCAGATCCGGAAAAACGCAAGTGTACTGAAAGCATTTGAAGACGGAGCCGTCTTCAAATTGCGTTCAGTGTTACTATGGCAGCCAGGACGCTATTAAAGTCCTGGTTGCCATAGTAGGAGCGGGGAGCGGTATACTTACAGTCCGTGCGGCGTCAGAGCGCCCCATGCGCATGGATGACGTGTCCATGCGATCACGTGATCCATGCGCTTGGGGCGCCCTGACGTCACTCTGGAGCGCCCGGGGAGCCGCACGGACGGTAAGTATACTGCTCCCCCGCTCCCCACTACACTTTACCATGGCTGCCAGGACTTTAGCGTCCCGGCAGCCATGGTAACCATTCAGAAAAAGCTAAATGTCGGGTCCGGCAATGCGCCGAAACGGCGTTTAGCTTAAGGCCGGATCCGGATCAATGCCTTTCAATGGGCATTAATTCCGGATCCGGCCTTGCGGCAAGTCTTCAGGATTTTTGGCCGGAGCAAGAAGCGCAGCATGCTGCGGTATTTTCTCCGGCCAAAAAACGTTCCGTTCCAGAACTGAAGACATCCTGATGCATCCTGAACGGATTTCATTCCATTCAGAATGCATTAGGATAAAACTGATCAGGATTCTTCCGGCATAGAGCCCCGACGACGGAACTCTATGCCGGAAGAAAAGAACGCAAGTGTGAAAGAGCCCTAACATCTACCATAATCCAAACCAATCCCTCCCTTCTTCAAGACTTCTCCCGAGCTGCACCAGTTCTCTAGAATGTCGTTCCCCAAGTAATTAGGTAAATTCTCAACATCTACAGTTTTGGGTGCTCCCCCCCCAAAAAATAAAAAAATAAAAAAATCCGCTGACTATTTCATCAAAAATCCGCTGACTGAGGTCGTCTTTTGTGCGCCAAACAAATACCCTACTGTGTGCACTCGCACACAAACCAGCAATTTCTTCCTTCACAGTCCCTAGGAGTCCTTGGCAACTCCACCTAAGGGACCGAACGGGTACTGGCAGCACCGACCATCCAAAACCCCCCCCCCCCCCTTTTTTCTCCACGTGTACCTGCCTTCACGGACGTTGTGCTCCAACCCGCACAACACCAAAAGGTGAGCACACTTCAACCACTTCGTCAAACCACATAACTGCTACCCACCACCCTATGAGCGCCTCTCCCTTCTCCCTTTTCTCCCGCCGAATTGCTGTATATTCCTGACTACGTCAGGACCAAGGCCTTAAGTATTTTTGGCCTGGGAGTACGGCGGCTCTAGGTCTCCCGTGGGCACTCACCCACCGTGACAAATTTGGACGCCCACCATGGACTACTGCTCCAAGAGAATCCAACAACGGACCAAATTGATATCAATCTGGACAAACAATGGAGCAACTACTGAACACACACAGTGCGTAGAGACTCCAACAGAGACGACACCAAAGATTCAAAGTAGAGACCTTCTCCACCTATTCTTTGGTTTGGAAAAATTGCTAAAAGAGGAAATCCAGCACCATTTAGACTGGTTACTCCTCGAAATCTACCTCAAAGAGAACTTCGTCCCCAGAGGTCTCAGACTGAGGTTCAAAAGTAGCTTCGCAAACGACCCCTCTTTTTCTAAAGAATGGGATGAATACCTACTGAAATGGGCACGCGGCATGCTCATCATGCTATTGACAAAAAGAAAAAAAACTGTGAAACCCTTAAGGCACATATTGAAGAATCAGCAGCCACCCTAACTCAGTATGCTACCCACATAGATTTCACCAAGTACGACCGATCCATCACCACAAGAGTACTCCAATACGAGAAAGAAATACTAGATAGCAAACTCTCAAAACTTGATCGCGATAGAACTGACTTTAGCACCAACAATATCCATTTTTGGCTCAATGGATCGGGCAACCATCCGCTGCCCACCACACAACCAACATGCCACAACAGTGCAACCACCGAGAACCGTCATAGACAATACCACTGACCGTCACCCCCACCAACGTCCACAATACACTAGATCCTCAGGAGCAACACATTCCAGAAACTACTCCCCCTACCCCTCCGGTAAACATCATAACCACCACCCCACCAACAAACGATATCAAAGGAACACGTTCCATAACAGCCATAGGTCCAAACCACCCATCACATACAACAAACCCAATCACGAAGCTGGGGAGGCCCACACTCCCCCAAGACATCACCACCACCCTCACCTCCTCCAAACCCCACATCCACTAAACACTCCCTACCACCATTGATCAACCAGACCAGTCACCACGCAACATCACAGCCCGCCCCTCTAAACACACACCCAAAGGCCCCACAGACCTGAGCCAGAAACTCACTTCCATCAAATGGTTTATTCCCAATGACCACGTCCCAACCCCGCCTCCGGATCTTCATCACCTATCCAACAATCGCTTACAATTCCCCCCCACCACATTTTGTCCTCCCCCCACCTCAGCACCGACACCTACTACTCCCAGCCCTATACCAACCTCCGACCATGGACTCCTGAACACCCCACCACTACACTCAACCACTCTGCTCTCTCTGAAGATTCCCTTATCACCATCCATAACCACAGCAATCTTGGTACCATCGAACCTCCGGACCACCAACAGAACTGCTCCTCAATCACTGTCCACAACACCAGTAACCAGGATATCACCGAATCAGTCCATCAACATTCATCATCTTTTTTACCCCTCCCCGGGGCCCTGACCCCGGAAGCAGTATATGCCTTGCGGCATCCGTCAGGGACAACCATGATTACCGACTTCTTCAGACCAGTCCCAAACAGAGAAATAAAAAGACAAATAAGCCTAGAAGAGGACGACGAGGAGGAAGAGGCAGAACAGAAAGAAAAGAAAACCGGGGCAATCCAGAAACAGACCCCAAATCAGCTAAGTCCCAAACGGAACAAAAACGAGGCATGGGTGAGGATCTTCAACCTCTCATCGCACAAACCCAATGAAGCAGAAATAAGCCTGCTACAGAAAGGGTTGTCATTTTGCCCAAGCGGTAAGTTCAATGAATTCGATCTTTTCGTTGACCTCAATTCCTACATCCGGAAATTAACATTAGCTAGGCACTTCAAAATCCAGTCCACAAAACCAAAAATCACGAAGCAAACTAGCACCGATAATGCACAACCTGACGAGACCATAAGAGCCATCGCCACAGGACTAAAACCCAAATCCACCTTCAACCCAATATACCATAGGGGGAGCCACATTGAAACCTTCTCCACGCTCGTAACAAAGGACCTTAGAACCATCAATAAAGATCTAAAAGCACCAAACAACCTAAACAAAAAAGAAAAAAATCGCCCTCAAAGAGCTCATGGATAATAACACCATCATCATCAGAAATGCCGATAAAGGAGGCGGCATCGTGATTCAGGACCACGAGGATTATTTGGTCGAAGCACACAAAATCCTAGAAGACAAAAACTACTATGAAATCTTATCCCACAACCCCATAAAGGAAGACACCAAAAAACTATTGGGTCTTCTGGAAAAAGCAGAATCACAGGAAATACTAACCAAAAAGGAAAAAGAATACATTACCATAGACCACCCGAACCTGGCACTTTTTTACCATCTACCAAAAGTACATAAATCTACCCACAATCCGCCAGGGAGACCGATCATTTCCGGCATCTCCTCACTTACATGCAATTTATCACACTACATTGACATTTTTTTACAGAAATATGTCGTCCAACTACCCTCCCACCTGAAGGATTCCGCCACTCTAATTACCTTGCTCAAAAGGGTAAACTGGAAAAAAAATCATACATTTGGGCCACACTCGACGTAGCCTCATTATACTCTAACATCCCACACAATACAGGGATAGACGCCATACGGCAGTACCTACAACAAGACGCGAACCTGCCAACCTCACAGGGACAATTCATTCTGGACGGCATCGACTTCATCCTCAAACACAATATCTTCACTTTTGAGAACAAAATCTACAAGCAGACCAGGGGGACCGCTATGGAGACGCGATTCGCGCCCAGCTTCGCGAATCTGTACATGGGGATCTTCGAAGACCAATTCATTTATAACACACACCCTTGGCAAGACAAACTAGTCTTCTACAAACGCTATATCGATGACTTGCTTTTGATCTGGGATGGTAGCCTAGAGGAGGCCAACAATTTCACCACCCACCTAAACAAAAATAACTTCAACCTTACCTTTACAGCCAACTACTCCGAAACATCTATAGAATACCTGGACCTAGTCCTATCCACTAAGGAAGACACCATCGAAACCAAGACCTTCTTCAAAAAAGTAGATGGAAACAGTTATCTGGACTATAAGAGCGCGCACCACAAAAAGTGGAAAAATAACATCCCATTCAGCCAATTCAAGCGGATCCGTCGAAACTGCACAAAGGATGAAGATTTCAAACTACAAAGTCAGGTAACTGAAAAAAGAAGATTTCACAACAAAGGATACCCATGCGGCGTCGTCAAGGCAGCACTACGGCAGGCACAGAAATACACCCAGGAGGACTGTCTACCATCAGATACTAGATTACCAATCATAAGTCTACTGAACAATAAAAACAGCTATTTCATCAAAAATCCGCTGACTGAGGTCGTCTTTTGTGCGCCAAACAAATACCCTACTGTGTGCACCCGCACACAAACCAGCAATTTCTTCCTTCACAGTCCCTAGGAGTCCTTGGCAACTCCACCTAAGGGACCGAACGGGTACTGGCAGCACCGACCATCCAAAACCCCCCCCCCCCCCTTTTTTCTCCACGTGTACCTGCCTTCATGGACGTTGTGCTCCAACCCGCACAACACCAAAAGGTGAGCACACTTCAACCACTTCGTCAAACCACATAACTGCTACCCACCACCCTATGAGCACCTCTCCCTTCTCCTTTTTCTCCCGCCGAATAGCTGCACTGTTATGGGGGGATCTATGGATGATGCACTGTTATGGGGGATGTGAGCTGTGACACAAAGGGCCGTGAGGGGGGCCAGGATAAGATGCTATATGTGTGGATGACACACATACCATCTTATGCTGGTCCCCCTCATGGCCCTATGTTTCACAGCATTACAGTACGTTATTCTTTGTATGTAAAATCTTTAATCCTGAATCAATCGCTCTCCTTTTGATAAACTAGCTGACACTGCTATATCGCCGGCCGCTATGCTGCACAGCATGGCCGGCGATACATCAGTTACAGTGCGGGGACGGAGGAGGGGCTGGAGGAAACTCACAGCGGGGCCCGGTGCAGTCACTGTATTACACCGGGCCCCGCGCACAGAAGTCTCTTTGTATGTAAAATCTTTCATAATTCCAGAATCCATCGCTCTCCTATTGATAAACTAGCCTAATCGCCTGCATCAGTACTCACTATGAATGCAGCGTGCGGTCCGGATGTAGCGTGCGGTCCGGCCGGCGTGTGACTGACGTCACGCTCCTCCCACTTCATTAATAAAGCAGGAGCAGGATGAAGTCATGCGTTGGAGGGACCACACGCTACATTCATAGGGAGTACTGATGCAGGCGATTAGGCTAGTTTATCAATAGGAGAGCAATGGATTCAGGAATAATGAAAGAGTTTACATACAAAGAGACTTCTGTGCGTGGGGCCCGGTGTAATACAGTGACTGCACCGGGCCCGCTGTGAGTTGCCTCCGGCCCCTCCTCCCTCCCTGCAGTGTAACTGATGTACCGTATCGCCGGCCACTGTGAAGCATAGCGGCCGGCAATATATCAGTGTCAGCCCTGTAAAAAAAAAAAAAAGTCAACCATCGTTTTATAAGACGCACTGTCATTTCCCTTCCTCTTTTGGGGGAAAAAAAGTGCGTCTTATAAAGCGAAAAATACGGTATACAGTACAGACCAAAAGTTTGGACACACCTTCTCATTCAAAGAGTTTTCTTTATTTTCATGACTATGAAGGCATCAAAACTATGAATTAACACATGTGGAATTATATACATAACAAACAAGTGTGAAACAACTGAAAATATGTCATATTCTAGGTTCTTCAAAGTAGACACCTTTTGCTTTGATTACTGCTTTGCACACTCTTGGCATTCTCTTGATGAGCTTCAAGAGGTAGTCCCCTGAAATGGTCTTCCAACAGTCTTGAAGGAGTTCCCAGAGATGCTTAGCACTTGTTGGCCCTTTTGCCTTCACTCTGCGGTCCAGCTCACCCCAAACCATCTCGATTGGGTTCAGGTCCGGTGACTGTGGAGGCCAGGTCATCTGGCGCAGCACCACATCACTCTCCTTCATGATCAAATAGCCCTTACTTTCAAAGTTTTCCCAATTTTTCGGCTGACTGACTGACCTTCATTTCTTAAAGTAATGATAGCCACTCGTTTTTCTTTACTTAGCTGCTTTTTTCTTGCCATAATACAAATTCTAACAGTCTATTCAGTAGGACTATCAGCTGTGTATCCACCTGACTTCTCCTCAACGCAACTGATGGTCCCAACCCCATTTATAAGGCAAGAAATCCCACTTATTAAACCTGACAGGGCACACCTGTGAAGTGAAAACCATTTCAGGGGACTACCTCTGGAAGCTCATCAAGAGAATGCCAAGAGTGTGCAAAGCAGTAATCAAAGCAAAAGGTGGCTACTTTGAAGAACCTAGAATATGACATATTTTCAGTTGTTTCACACTTGTTTGTTATGTATATAATTCCACATGTGTTAATTCATAGTTTTGATGCCTTCAGTGTGAATCTACAATTTTCATAGTCATGAAAATAAAGAAAACTCTTTGAATGAGAAGGTGTGTCCAAGCTTTTGGTCTGTATATATATTATATATATATATATATATATATATATATATATATTTATATATATATATATATATATATATAAAAAAAATTTTTTTTTTTTTAAATCATAGATTTTTATCCACCCTGGACTAAACTGATAAGGAGGGTCTTAGTTATGATGAAAGGTTAAATAAATGTAAATCTTTTAGTCTTGAGAAGAGACCTCAAAGGGGGAACATGATAAACTTATACAAATATAGAAATGGGCCATACAAAGAATATGGTGAAAAGCTGTTCCATACAAAACGCCCTCAAAAGACAAGGGGGCACTGCGTCCGACTGGAGAAGAAAAAGTTCAGACTCCAGAAGCGTCAAAGTAAATGACATTAATGCTTATGAAAAGGTGAACAGTCTAACTTCCTTTCTGGGATTTGTTTCCCCACCCAACGCTTGATTTAATTTGATGGCGTCTTTTTTCAACTGTATGAACTATGTAACTAGGGCAAAAAAAAAAAAAAAAACTCCGCAAACACTAGTATAGTGACTTTTTTTTACGCCACAAAAGAGGTGCAGGCAGATGAGAAATTTCCCTCGTTGGTATTTCTGATTTACTTGAAAACTAAAAGGAGGCGTTTAACCACCTCAGCTCCCCTAGCTTAAACACCCTGAATGACCAGACCACTTTTTACACTTCTGCACTACACTACTTTCACCGTTTATTGCTCGGTCATGCAACTTACCACCCAAATGAATTTTACCTCCTTTTCTTCTCACTAATAGAGCTTTCATTTATTTGGTGGTATTTCATTGCTGCTGTTTAACAAAAATCACAGCAGTGAGAGGTATTCTTTGATTGCAATTTATTTTTTGCAGGTAATATGCAACATTCATGTGAACGCGTTTTCGGCTGTATTAGCCTTCATCAGACACTATAGAACAGAGAATATCAGTGTCATATACATATATACACAAAGCATATACATAAACTTATGTAATACACCGTAGGTGACAATAAATCAAAAGGTACATAAAAGGTAAAACAAAAAGGAAAAAGAACAAACAAGCACAATAAAGCAAAAAAATGGCAAGCAGATAATTCATGAGGGATCATCCTGATGTAGAATTCCAATTCAATAGCTACATAATATCACGCTGGCATATAACATAGGACTTGTATGGCGATGCGGTGGTGCCTGAAGAGATTGATTAAGGAAAAAACCAGATCTATAAGGGTCCTCTAATGCTGTCCATTCTAATAAGTTATAGCCTGAGATAGTCACTGGTATGGTAATGAGAACAACATATCAAACAGTAGATAACCCCTTATATGATAATGAAGATGACATAACAATCAGATAACAAGATAGCCTAATGAGTCACAAGTTAAAATGGATAACCACAGGTATGGTGATAAGGATAACATATCTGGCAGGTAAGTAACTCCAAGTATGATAAAAAAGATGTCATATCAATCTGTCATATAGATAGCTTAATCCCCACTCAGGAGGACCTACCATTGCCACTGGAGATTGCCAGCGGCAATGGTAGGTCCTCCTGAGTGGGGATTAAGCTATCTATATGACAGATTGATATGACATCTTTTTTATTTTACATATACTGTGTGAGATAAATATCTCGGGCAAATGCCAACTTTGTATAAAAAAATAAAAAAATGGGAAAAGTTGTCTTTTGCTGAGATATTTCTCTCACTCAGCATGGGTATATTTAAAATGACACCCCAAAACACATTGCTCAACTTCTCCTGAGTACGGCGATACCACATGTGTGACACTTTTTTGCAGCCTAGGTGGGCAAGTGGGCCCACATTCCAAAGAGCACCTTTCGGATTTCACATGGCATTTTTTTTTTACACATTTTGATTTCAAACTACTTCTCACACATTAGGGCCCCTAAAATGCCAGGGCAGTATAACTACCCGACAAGTGACCCCATTTTGGAAACAAGACACCCAAAGGTATTTCGTGATGGGCATAGTGAGTTCATGGAAGTTTTTATTTTTTGTCACAAGTTAGTGGAATATGAGACTTTGTAAGAAAAAAAAGAAAAAAAAGAAAAAAAAAAAATCATTTTCCGCTAACTTGTGACAAAAAAAATAAAAAAAATTCTAGGAACTCACCGTGCCCCTCACGGAATGCCTTGGGGTGTTTTCTTTCCAAAATGGGGTCACTTGTGGGGTAGTTCTACTGCCCTGGCATTTTAGGGGCCCTAATGTGTGAGAAGTAGTTTGAAATCAAAATGTGTAAAAAATGCCATGTGAAATCCGAAAGGTGCTCTTTGGAATTTATCTCACCCAGCATGGGTATATGTAAAATGACACCCCAAAACACATTCCCCAACTTCTCCTGAGAACGACGATACCACATGTGACACTTTTGCAGCCTAGATGCGCAAAGGGGCCCAAATTCCTTTTAGGAGGGCATTTTTAGACATTTGGATCCCAGACTTCTTCCCAAGCTTTAGGGCCCCTAAAATGCCAGGGCAGTATAAATACCCCACATGTGACCCCATTTTGGAAAGAAGACACCCCAAGGTATTCAATGAGGGGCATGGAGAGTTCAAATTTTTCTTCTTTTTTGGCACAAGTTAGCGGAAATAGATTTTTTTTTTTTTCTCACAAAGTCTCCCTTTCCGCTAACTTGGAACAAAAATTTTCAATCTTTCATGGACTCAATATGCCCCTCAGCGAATACCTTTGGGTGTCTTCTTTCCAAAATGGGGTCATTTGTGGGGTGTTTGTACTGCCCTGGCATTTAAGGGTCTCCGCAATCATTACATGTATGGCCAGCATTAGGAGTTTCTGCTATTCTCCTTATATTGAGCATACGGGTAATGAGATTTTCCAGGACGTCCCTCCATGACAGCACCCACTGGAGGATGTCCTATTGGACCTCTGTAGGGACAGGAAGCGTGAGAGGTTAAAAGGCCCCTCCCCACCCCTCTTACCAGTGTTCTTCCTGTCCCTACAATGATAGGAGCAGAGAGGAGTATCCCTGCTTTTCAGTGGGGAGAAATATGGGCCGAGGCTGGTCGGGGGGCTTATGCCTCTCCTCTTCAGCCTCAGTTGGGGCCCTAAGCTAGCACCTCTCGGGGAAGAGGTCCCCTAGCATTTCCCGGTACCTGTATCCTAAGGCCGCGGAATGGGGACGCTGTTGCCGCTTCTCCTGCGGGAGCTCTGGGCACAGTATCGACTCCGGCGCTTCTCTGATGACGCGACGCGTCACGTCCCACGTGACCGGAGGTGACGCGAGGAAGCCGGAAGCTGTTGGCGACGCGCATCCATGCTGGAGGCCTCAGGATTCTGAGGCCTCGCATGTGGGGTCGATTCTCCTAGGATGGGTCCCCCAGAAGAGGAGGCGGAGCCGAGCAGTATCGAGGGAGGGCCAGGTCGGTAAGTCCATTTAAAAAAGAGTGATGTATTCTGCATGCAGCACACATCATGGAGGCCCAGGTATCTGCGAAGCTAGACGCCACTGCAGACCCCCTCGTCCATTTCCTCTGGAAATGTAAGTGAGGTCCTACACAGTTAGGGTTACTCTGGCAGGCCCTGTTTCTATATCTTTCTCTCCCCCTTCTGTTTAAGGTGGAAAGGGAGCCGGGTCACAAACCGCATGGAGACTCCAAAACGAGACCAAAGAAATGCGGGACCTGCGCCAAGAAGCTGGCGGAGTCATACAAGAAGGCCCTATGCACAGATTGTTTGGCAAAAATATTAAAGGAGGAGCAACCGTCCTTTCTGGCAGAATTAAGGGCAATAGTGAGGGAGGAGATACAGGCGGCAGGAGCAAGTCAGCCCCCATCCCTTCCAGTCCCCTCTTCTCTGCCGGTCCCCTCTTCCCCACCGGCGAAACGTTCTAGAGTACAGCTGGACTCTGACTCAGAGGATGAACCAGTGTACTATTCGGACGAATTGGAGGAAGATCATACTCCTTCCTTATCAGAGGAACCTAGGAGATTACGGTTTTCGGCTGAAGATCTAGATCCGCTCCTGACAGCTGTTAGACAAACAATGGCGGTAGAGGAAGAGGAGCAGACGCGCACCATACAGGACGAGATGTTTGGCGGTCTAAGAGCGAAGAAAAGAAAACTCTTTCCCGTCAACGCTAACCTGACTGATCTAATTAAAGATGAATGGGAAGAGGGTGACAAGAAGCTTTATGTGCCTCGGGAATTCAAAAACAGGTTGATCTTTAACCCAGAGGAAACAAAACTTTGGGACGAGATACCAAAGGTGGATATTCAGGTGGCCAAGGTGGTGAAGAAAACTTCCATTCCCTTTGAAGATTCCTCACAGCTGAAGGATCCTATGGATCGTAAGGTGGATGGGCTTTTAAAGAAAGCATGGGAATCATCTGCTGCCTCTATAAATACAAATATTGCAGCTACCTCAGTGTCCCGGGCCATGTGTGTATGGCTGGATCAGCTAGAAAATCATCTTAGGATGAGGACATCCAGAGAAGAAATTCTAGATTCTTTACCATTGTTAAAGATGGCGGCTTCTTTTATGGCTGATGCCTCGGCAGAATCAAATAGGTTTGCGGCAAGAAACGATGCACTCACAAACACTGCAAGACGGGCCCTCTGGCTCAAGTCTTGGACAGGGGATATAGCATCAAAGAATAAGCTTTGTGCAATTCCCTTTACTGGGTCCTATCTTTTTGGTCAGGTCCTTGACTCCATCCTAGAAAGTGCGGCTGACAAAAAGAAAGGCTTCCTAGAGGAGAATGTAAAGAAACCTCAGCCCTTTCGGAAACCCTCCAAACAGTTTCCAACCTCACAGAGGGGAAAAGGTAAGGCGGGGAGATGGAGCTACCCCAAAGGAGGTAGAGGAAGGGGTTTCTTGTTTAACCCATCTTCCAACCCAGACAAGCAATGACATCAGGCCAGTTGGGGGCAGACTCTGTTTATTCTGGGAGGCCTGGACTCGGGTCACCCAGAATCACTGGATTCTCAGTACAATCCGAGAGGGAGTGAAAATAGAGTTTCGCAGTCCACCCCCGTGGAGATTCCTGATAACAAAGTTTCAGTCCACAGAGCAAAAGAATCAACTATGTCTCGACGTAAGGAAACTGTTAGATCTAAAAGCGATAATACAGGTCCCAGTGGATCAAAAAGGCCTGGGTCATTATTCAAGACTTTTCCAGGTAAAAAAGCCGGACGGCTCGTTCAGGACGATCATCAACCTAAAGTCCCTGAACAAGTCTGTAGTCTACCACAGATTCAAAATGGAATCTATAAAGTCATCAATCCCCCTTATATCAGTAGGAGATCTCTTATGCACAATGGACTTAAAGGATGCATACTATCACATCCCAATACATCCACTCCACCAGCAGTACCTCAGGTTTGCAATCAACCAGGAGGGCACGATTCTCCATTATCAGTTCCAGTGCCTACCCTTCGGAATATCCTCGGCACCTCGGATTTTCACGAAGGTGATTACAGAAATAGTGGCATACTTAAGACAGCAACAAATAAGGATCGTCCCGTACCTAGACGATTTCCTTCTGATCGCAGAGACAAAGCAAAGTCTACTAGACAGTGTCCAACAGACCCTGGCCCTTTTCAAAGATTTGGGTTGGATAATAAATTATGCCAAGTCGGACCTAGTTCCGAGTACCAGGAAACAGTTCTTGGGTGTCATCTTAGACTCGGAGAGACAACATTCCTTTCTTCCGCTTCTAAAACGGGAAAGGATAAGGGAGAAGATGAGAGCCTTTCAGAGAAGAAGGGACCATACCCTAAGAGAATCTATGCAGGTTCTGGGGTTAATGACATCTTGCATATCGGTCATACCATGGGCTCAGTACCATTCCAGATTACTACAGAGCTCAATTCTGAGCGCATGGGACAAAAACCATCGGTCCTTAAACTCAAAAATAATCCTATCAAGACAAAGTCTAGATTCTCTATCCTGGTGGACCAACCCCAAAAACCTAAGGAAGGGGGTCGCCTGGAATCTTTCTCCAGTCATAGTAATTACTACACATGCAAGCCAGTGGGGCTGGGGGGCCCATCTAAGAGATCAATTCCTTCAGGGGAGATGGTCCAGTCTCGACAGTCGCAGATCCTCAAATTTCAGAGAGCTGAAAGCTGTTTGGAAGACCCTGAAGAGGGCAGAACAAACTCTCTCCGGCCACCACATCAAGATCCTATCGGACAATGTGACGACGGTATGCTACCTGAAGCGTCAAGGGGGAACCAGGAACCCTCATCTTCAGGGATTATCAGACCAAATATTTTGTTGGGCATAAGAAAAGGTGCTCTCAGTTTCAGCAGTCCATCTAAGAGGAGTAGAAAACTCCACAGCCGACTTCCTAAGCAGACACACGCTCAACCCGGGAGAATGGTCTCTAAACAAGGAAGTGTTTCAGCAGATCTGTCATCAGTGGGGACTCCCACAAGTAGACCTCTTTGCGGCAAGAGAAAACACCAAACTAAACAATTTTTTTTCTCTGAATCCAAGGGACAACCCGCTGGGGGTAGACGCCCTGTCCCAGGATTGGGATATGGATCTGGGGTACGCTTTCCCTCCTTTCCCCCTGATTCCAGCGGTCCTAAAGAAGCTGAGGACATGCTCAATGACTCTCATTCTGATAGCTCCGGCATGGCCAAAGAGGGCCTGGTTTCCTTTGCTGAAGGAGATGGTGATAGGAGATCCGTTACCCCTTCTGAGAAGGAAGGACCTTCTCCTACAGGGACCCCTGGAACATCCAAACCTCGACAGACTACGGTTAACAGCCTGGATCCTGAAAGGCAGATCCTGAGGAAAAAGGGTCTGTCAGAGAAGGAAATATCTACCCTACAACAAAGCCGCAAACCTATAACCTCAGCTATATATTTAA
Organism: Bufo bufo; assembly: GCF_905171765.1. Lineage (NCBI taxonomy): Eukaryota > Metazoa > Chordata > Amphibia > Anura > Bufonidae > Bufo > Bufo bufo. The sequence continues at coordinate 121,091,168 of NC_053397.1, forward strand.
AAATTTGGAAAAAATTTACCTCATGGCTGTCACAAACACATCCTGGGGTTTCTGACCCATCTATAGGCTACATTCTGGATTTCCTGCAGTTGGGGTTTGATTTGGGTTTGAAACCCAGTACCCTTAAGGTCCAGATTTCAGCATTGAGTTGTTTTCTGGACACCTCCTTAGCTGAGCACAGATGGATAAAAAGATTTATTAAATCTACTTCCAGAATGAGACCTACTATTAGGCAGACGGTACCACCTTGGGACCTAAATATAGTCTTAGAAAGTCTATGTAATCCCCCGTTTGAACCAATTGAGCAGTTATCTGACAGATTACCGTCTCTTAAAACCATCTTTCTGCTAGCAATTACCACAGCACGCAGAATAGGGGAAATTCAGGCCCTTTCCATCAGGGAGCCATATCTAAAAGATTTGGACGACCGGATTATTTTAAAATTGGATCCATCCTTTCTACCAAAAGTTGTCTCTTCGTTCCATAGAAATCAGGAAATAATTCTTCCTTCCTTTTGTTACCTCTCCCAAAAATATGCAGGAAGAAAAGTTTCATTGTCTGGACGTAAGGAGATCCGTGTTCGGAGGAAAGAACAAGGGCAATAAGGCCTCAAGACAGACTTTAGCTCGTTGGATCAGAGAAGCGGTTCAACAAGCCTACGTGCTGAAAGGACTACCATGTCCATTGTCCATTAAAGCCCATTCCACCAGAGCAGTGGCAACTACTTGGGCAGAAAAAGCAGACGCCTCAATTGAACAAATTTGCAGGGCCGCTACTTGGTCCAGTTTCACTACCTTTGTCAGGCACTATAGACTGGACTCTCTTGCCAACCAGGAACTAGGCTTTGGCCGCAAGGTTCTTCAGGCAGTGGTCCCCCCCTAATTATTAAGCTGGTAGTTCTCCAGTGGGTGCTGTCATGGAGGGACGTCCTGGGAACTAAGATTTAGTCTTACCGGTAAACGGTTTTCCAGGAGTCCGACATGACAGCACCCGTTAATACCCCCCCTTTTTTTTTTGTTCCTGGATTTTGTTTCTGGGATCCATGCATGTAATATATATATATATATATATATATATATATATTTGTATGCAGAAATTCCAATGTGAAGTTAACATGGAGGTTCAAATAAACAGTTTGGATCCTATCTGGTGTAGTAATTTGGAAAAACACTGGTAAGAGGTCCAATAGGACATCCTCCAGTGGGTGCTGTCATGTCGGACTCCTGGAAAACTGTTTACCGGTAAGACTAAATCTTAGTTTTTTTTTTTCGTTCAGCCTCTGGGCTGAAAGAAAAAATGAACGGCTCAGATTTCTTCATTTGCATCGATCAATGTGGATGATAAAAATCTCTGCCAAAAAAAAAAAAAAAAGGAGGGGAAAGGCGTCTGCCAGGACATAGGAGCTCCGCCCAACATCCAAACCCACTCAGCTCGTTTGCCCTGGCAAACCCGATTTCCGGGATTTTTTTATTTATTTTTTATATACAAAGTGTTTGCCAAAGCATATGAACACCGCCGCCCCCTCAGCTCATATGCCTCGGCAAACGTATCTTTTACTGCAGAGGAGAAATCTCGTCTTGCAGCGCCGCATACACCGACTTTTGTGTAATCTGACAGCAGCGCAATGCTTCTGTCAGAATACACATCAGTGCTGCAGCTAGTCGATCAGTTGGTCCACCTGGAAGGTAAAAAAAAAACTAAGAAAAAACCAGGCCGCAACGCAATAAACTTTATTTAACTTTTTGAACAGAACGTTAACTTTTTTGCTTACCGGTGATTTTTTTTTTTACTTTTATAGGACAAACCTCTTCTTCCCCATGGGACAATGTGCAAAGCGCAAATCGCCCAAAGATGTGGCGAAGTACATTATGCACTTTGTCCCAGGTGAAAGGAGAGGTTTGCAGCAGCTGCGAGTGAAAGGGCCCTAATAGCCCTGTGTGCCTGTCCTTTGAGATGCAAACCCTATGCTAAGTGTACCTGTGTGTGGTACTTCCGGAAACACTCCCCTAAGCATAGGGCAGGGTGGTCAGGGCAGTCAGGACAGAAATAGCGGGTGTCGCGCCTTATTCCACTCCTGCTACAGACACGACATCTTTTTCGGGGTGACTGTTGGGTTGAGGTACCAGCAACGACATTGGGGAAATGTCGCTCGTGTAGACGGCTCACTACACTGGTGGATGGGGCCACGGAACCTCCTGGATACAGGAGGTTCTCGATCTCTTCCTGAAATTTGAGGAAGGATCCTGTTCTCCCAGCATTACTGAAGAGAACAAAACTATTGTACATAGCCAATTGAATTAAATATACAGACACCTTCTTATACCAGCATCTGGTGCGTCAGGAAACTAAATAAGGAGCCAACATCTGGTCATTGAAGTCCACCCCTCCCATGAGCGAATTATAGTCGTGGACTGAGAGGGGCTTTTCAATGACACTGGTTGCCCGTTCTATTTGTATTGTCGTGTCTGCGTGAATGGAGGAGAGCATGTAAACGTCACGCTTGTCTCTCTATTTCACCGCAAGCAGTTCTTCGTTACACAAGGCAGCCCTCTCCCCCCTTGCAAGACGGGTGGTAACGAGCAGATGGGGGAAGCCCCGGCGACTAGGTCGCGTGGTGCCACAGCAGCCAATCTGTTCTAGGAACAAATGAATGAAGAGGGGCACACTTGTGTAAAAATTGTCCACATAAAGATGGTACCAAGTCCCAGACTGTCTTCCCACTGCTCCCCAGGTAGTCAGGGCAACCGACCGGCTCCAGGGTCTGATCTTTACCCTTATAGATCTGAAATTTGTGGGTATAGCCTGTGGCACTTTCACAGAGCTTATACAATTTGACCCCATACCGGGCGCGCTTGCTTGGGATGTAGTGTTTGAAGCCAAGGCGCCCGGAAAAATGTATAAGGGACTCGTCTACGCAGATGTTTTGCTCAGGGGTATACAAATCTGCAAATTTGTTGTTGAAGTGGTCTATGAGGGGCCGAATTTTGTGGAGCCGGTCAAAAGCTGGATGGCCTCTGGGACGAGAGGTGCTGTTGTCGCTAAAGTGCAGGAAACGCAGGATGGCCTCAAATCGTGCCCTGGACATGGCAGCAGCGAACATGGGCATGTGATGAATTGGGTTCGTGGACCAATATGACCGCAATTCATGCTTTTTGGTTAGACCCCATATTGAGGAGAAGGCCCAGAATTTTTTTTTAATTCGGAAACTTGGACGAGTTTCCACCGGAAAGGCTGGGCATAATAGCTTCCCGGGTTGGCGGCTATAAATTGAGTGGCATACCGATTTGTGCCACGACTATGTCCAAGAGCTCCGCAGTCAAGAACAGCTCAAAAAATCCCAGTGCCGAACATATCTGAGCTGTCTCAACCCGAACTCCAGACTGGGTGGTGAAAGGGGGAACTAATGGTGCGGCTAAAGTTGGGGATTGCCAATCAGGGTTTGCCAGCACCTCAGGGTCTCTACGGGCCTGTCTGTGCGGTGGCTGCGACGGGGTAACTATTGCACGTGCCACCGTACCAGCTTCAACTGCCCTTCTGGTGCTCGCCACTTCACCATGTTCTACGGCAGTGCTGGTACTAGGTCCAGGGTGGGCTGCGCTGCTGGTGTATGCCTCACCACGTAATCCGACAGCGCCAGCCCCACTCTGCTGCCCTTGAAGCGGATCCTGCGCAACCTGTGGTGTAGCAACACGGGGCCGGGTACACCTGGTGCTATCAGGGACCTCAACCTCCTCGTCCGAACTTTGGGTCAGACTGCCACTGCTTTCTACAGGTTCATATTCTGACCCGCTGGATTCGTCAGATGAGTGTTCCTATTCCTCATCCGACTGGGTCAGAAGACTGTAGGCCTCTTCAGAAGAATACCCCTTGTTTGCCATTTGGACTACTAAATTTAGGGGGTATTCCCTGAGAATACCTAAGAAAAAAAAGCAAGCCTGTCTTACAAATGGGAGGCTAGCGAAGTACCGGAGGCCGCTGCGATTGATAAAAAAAATATCAAAACTGATTTTTTTTTTATCACCGCAGCGCTTGTAAAGTGATTGTGCAGTGATAAAAAAATAAAAATAAATGTTGTCACTGCGGCGGGGCGGGCGTGGGTGAACGCACGTGTGGGCGACCGATCAGGCCTGATCGGGCAAACACTGCGTTTTGGGTGGAGGGGGAACTAAGGTGACACTAATACTATTATACAGGGTGGGCCATTTATATGGATACACCTTAATAAAATGGGAATGGTTGGTGATATTAACTTCCTGTTTGTGGCACATTAGTATATGTGAGGGGGGAAACTTTTCAAGATGGGTGGTGACCATGGCGGCCATTTTGAATTCGGCTATTTTGAATCCAACTTTTGTTTTTTCAATAGGAAGAGGGTCATGTGACACAAACTTATTGGGAATTTCACACGAAAAACAATGGTGTGCTTGGTTTTAACGTAACTTTATTCTTTCATGAGTTATTTACAAGTTTCTCTTTGTTTACAGCCATTGACAAGTCGCCGAGGTTAACACGTGAGGAGCGGATAGAAATTGTGTTGATGTCTGGTGAACGCAGTAACCGGGTCATTGCAGCAGATTTCAATGCAAGACACCCTACGAGACCACCCATCTCCCATGCTACAGTTAGCAAACTGCTTGCCAAGTTTCGTGAAACTGGTTCAGTGTTGGATTTGCCAAAATGTGGACGCATGAAATCTGTCTCTAATGAAGAAACATCAGTGGCTGTCCTAGCTTCATTCAGCAAGAGCCCACAGCGTAGCACTCGCCGCATGTCACTGGAGAGTGGCATTAGTCGAACATCCCTTCGGTGGATATTAGCTACTCACAAATGGCACCCTTACAAACTCCAGCTATTGCAGCATCTCAACCAGGATGACCCGGATCGGCGCACTGAATTTGCAGAATGGACAAAACAAAAATTGGTACAGGACCCTCAGTTTACGCAGAAGATTTTGTTCAGTGATGAGGCAAACTTTTATGTGAATGGTGAAGTTAACAAACAAAACCACCGCTATTGGTCTGACACTAACCCACATTGGATAGATCCCTCCAAGACTGTTGGAACAAAAAAATTTATGGTATGGTGTGATATATGGGGTACAAAGATAGTGGGGCCATTCTTCATCAATGGAAACCTCAAGGCCACTGGATATGCGAAATTGCTACATGATGTGTTTCCCTCTTTATGCACTGAAGCTGGCATGTTCCCTGAGTTTTTCCAGCAAGATGGTGCACCACCACATTATGGGTGTCAGGTCCCAGCATTCCTAGATGAACAGTTTCCTGGAAAGTGGATTGGTCGTCGTGGGCCAGTTGAATGGCCCCCAAGGTCTCCCGATCTGACCCCCTTAGACTTTTATCTTTGGGGTCATCTGAAGGCAATTGTCTATGCTGTGAAGATACGAGATGTGCAGCACCTGAAACTATGGATACTGGAAGCCTGTGCTAGCATTTCTCCTGCGGTGTTGCTATCAGTGTGTGAAGAGTGGGAGAAGAGGGTTGCATTGACAATCCAACACAATGGGCAGCACATTGAACACATTTTATAAGTGGTCAGAAACTTGTAAATAACTCATGAAAGAATAAAGTTACGTTAAAACCAAGCACACCATTGTTTTTCGTGTGAAATTCCCAATAAGTTTGAGGTGTCACATGACCCTCTTCCTATTGAAAAAACAAAAGTTGGATTCAAAATGGCCACCATGGTCACCACCCATCTTGAAAAGTTCCCCCCCTCACATATACTAATGTGCCACAAACAGGAAGTTAATATCACCAACCATTCCAATTTTATTAAGGTATATCCATATAAATGGCCCACCCTGTAGATCTGACTGATCAGTTTTGATCACTTACAGATACTATAAAAGTACAAATGCTGATTAGCGATACGCTAATCAGCGAATCAGTGACTGCGGTGCGGTGGGCTGGGCGCTAAACAATCGCTAACTACCTAACCAAGGGGCCTAAACTATCCTAAAACCTAACAGTCAATACCAGTGGGAAAAAAAAGTGCCAGTTTACACTGATCACTTTTTTCCCTTTCACTAGGTGATTGACAGGGGGCACTGAATTTGTGATTGAGAGGCCACTGAATTTCACTAGGTGATTGAAGTGTGCTGTTTGGTGTACTCACTGTGAACTGTGCTCCTCTGCTGGAACCAACCGACCAAAAGGACCAGCAGAGGAGCAGAGAAGCCATTTAACACCTTATATTTATAAATATAAGGTGTTAGATGGCTTGTGATTCGTTTTTTGGAAAATCAGCAGCCTGCCAGCGACTATCATTGGCTGGCAGGCTGGTGATGTAATACCCCTCTAACTTTTGCAGGCCCGCGATGTGCATGCGCGGGCCGGCTTTGAGCGTAATCTCGCGAGATGACGCGCCGATGCGTGACTCTGCCTGAGATTGCCGCCTCCGGAACGCGATGCTGCGTTAGGCGGTCCGGAGGCGGTTAAAAGACTTTTGGGGTCATATATCGAACTGTTGTAATGTAGAACTGGCTTAGTTATCCATAGCAACCAATCAGATTCCACATTTCATTTTCCAAATGAGTTGTCAAAAAATGAAAGGTGGAATCTGGTTGCTATGGGCAACTAAGCCAGTTCTACTTTTCACCAGTTTGATAAATGACCCCATTTATACTTAGGCATGACAATACACCATAGCATGTAACCAAGTTACCTCCTGCTTAGCTGATACAAAAAGTGACAAGGAGAGAACCCATGATTTTAAAAAGCTCCAATTACTGGAAAACACACTGGGCGAGATTTATCAAAAGTGGCTTAAATGCCCCTAGCAACCAGATTCCATCTTTCATTTTGCAAAGGAGCTCTGAAAAATTAAAAGGTGGAATTTTATTGGCTGCTTTGACTTTTTTTTTTTGTGTTTTTCTGAAAAATAACAAAGATCCTCTGCATCAGTTATGCACACTTGGCATAACAGGCCTGAAAAACGTTATTTTTAAACAAAATCAGAACAGAAAAATAACAGTGATGTTAACAGTCCTTAGCCCCTTAAGGACCGGGCTCATTTTCACCTTCAGGACCAGGCCATTTTTTGCAAATCTGACCAATGTCACTTTATGTGGTGATAACTTTAAAACGCTTTGACTTATCCAGGCCGTTATGAGATTGTTTTTTCATCACATATTGTACTTCATGACACTGGTAAAATGAAGTAAAAAAAATAATTTTTATTTATAAAAAATACACAAAATTTACCTTTTTTTTTTTATAAATTGCAAATTTCCAAGTTTCAATTTCTCTACTTCTATAATACATAGTAATATCTACAAAAATGGTTATTACTTTACATTCCCCATATGTCTACTTCATGTTTGGATCATTTTGGGAATGACATTTTATTTTGTCGGGATGTTACAAGGCTTAGAAGCAAATCTTGAAATTTTTAAGAAATTTTCAAAAACCCACTTTTCAAGGACCAGTTCAGGTCTGAAGTCACTTTGTGAGGCTTACATAATAGAAACCACCCAAAAATGACCCCATTCTAGAAACTACACCCCTCAAGGTATTCAAAACAGATTTTACAAACTTTGTTAACCCGTTAGGTGTTCCACAAGAGTTATTGGCAAATAGAGATGAAATTTCAGAATTTAAATTTTTGGGCAAATTTTCCATTTTACAATTTTTTTCCAGTTACAAAGCAAGGGTTAACAGCCAAACAAAACTCAATATTTATGGCTCTGATTCTGTAGTTTACAGAAACACCCCATATGTGGTCGTAAACTGCTGTACAGGCACACGGCAGGGCGCAGAAGGAAAGGAATGCCATACGGTTTTTGGAAGGCAGATTTTGCTGGACTGTTTTTTTGACACCATGTCCCATTTGAAGCCCCCCTGATGCACCCCTAGAGTAGAGACTCCAAAAAAGTGACCCCATTATAGAAACTACGGGATAGGGTGGAAGTTTTGTTGGTACTAGTTTAGGGTATATATGATTTTTGGTAGCTCTATATTACACTTTTTGTGAGGCAAGGTAACAAGAAATAGCTTTTTTGGCACTTTTTTTTTGTTATTTACAACATTCATCTGACAGGTTAGATCATGTGGTATTTTTATAGAGCAGGTTGTCACGGACATGGCGATACCTAATATGTATACAATTTTTTTTATTTATGTAAGTTTTACACAATGATTTCAAGTTTGAAACAAAAAAAAAAAAAAAATCATGTTTTAGTGTCTCCATAGTCTGAGAGCCATAGTTTTTTCAGTTTTTGGGCGATTATCTTAGGTAGGGTCTCATTTTTTGTGGGATGAGATGACTGTTTGATTGCCACTATTTTGGGGTGCATATGACTTTTTGATCGCTTGCTATCACACTTTTTGTGACTTAAGATGACAAAAAAAAATTTTTTGGGGCATTTTAAAGTTTCTGATCCCTGCGGTCAGGGACCGCGGGTATCAGAAACTGCAGAAAGCGCTGCAAACCGCAGGTCTGAATTGACCTGCGGTTTGCAGCGATCGCCGATATGGGGGGGTTCACAGGACCCCCCTCGGCATTGACCCTGGGTGCCAGGCTGTGTGTAACAGCCGGGGTCTCAGCGCTGTCACCATGTATGCAGACATGGTGACAGTTTAATGCCATGACGAGTATACTCGTCATGGAGCACTGCTACTTAGCGCTCTATGACGAGTATACTCATCATAGGTCCTGAACGTGTTAAGCCAGTTTTCCTTTATACCAGTTTTGAAAACTCTCGCCCACGGTCTATCATAAATGTCCATACATTTTATACTTGCCTTTGTGTAAGAATCCTTGCTCCTTGCAACACTGATTTTATGCTACCAACATCAACCTGAACAATGCTGACGTCAGCTGACGGGTGAGAGGACAGAAGGGCAGAACGTGCAGCTTCAGCTCTATGCATACTTCGGCAGGCCAAACATAAGTGGATCTGGTCATCTTGAGAAAGAAGCCTCCGACACAGAGCTAAGCCAATACCACTAAAATGTAGAAAAACACAAAAGACATAAGATATACAAACAATTCCCCCAACGCAATAGGGTACAAATTGTAGTCACAGCTTCAGATCTCTAAATATGTCACCACAGCTGTACAGCCAGTAAGAGTTTCTCATACGATAGCATCACGTGACTGCACACATGTGAAAGGGGCCGGTGCTGAGAACTTTGCACACGGTCTGGTATGTGCAGAGCATAAGCACGTTGATAGCGAGGCAGAGTTATTAAAGGGTTGGCCAGTTTATACTACTAGCTGCATACCTTCTGATAACAGCACATTCATGGAGCTAGTAATAAGCATTATGAAACTATCAGTTGTGATGTCCGATAGTTTTATATGCACAATTCATGTTTACACACAGGTCCCGTGACCTAAGTGCTGGAGCTCCGATAGGAACATGGCCGCTGATGGAGGATTTCATTCAGTTACACTGGGGACAGACTGCGCATGAGCTGGTTTCCAGTCCCCAGTGTAACTGAATGGAGGCCACTGAATCCTCCATCCCCGGCAGGAGGCCTGCATGTAAACATAAATTATGCATATTAATATATTGGACAGAGACAATAGTTTAACAATACTTATTATTAGCTGCATGTATGTGCCTTTACCAGCACATGCGCAGCTAGTAATATACTGTATTTTTTGCCCTATATGACGCGTCAGTTTTAGAGGAGGAAAATAAGACCACCAATGTTAGTCAGACCTCAGCTTACAGCCCCAGACAGACCACCAATGTTAGTCAGACCTCAGCTTACAGCCCCAGACAGACCACCAATCTCCTCAGCTTACAGCCCCAGACAGACCACCAATGTTAGTCAGACCTCAGCTTACAGCCCCAGACAGACCACCAATCTCCTCAGCTTACAGCCCCAGACAGACCACCAATGTTAGTCAGACCTCAGCTTACAGCCCCAGACAGACCACCAATCTCCTCAGCTTACAGCCCCAGACAGACCACCAATCTCCTCAGCTTACAGCCCCAGACAGACCACCAATCTTAGTCAGACCTCAGCTTACAGCCCCAGACTAGAGTTTTTGCGATACCAAAATTTTGATTCGGTTTCAATACCATAAAAAAGTATTGCGATACTCGATACCACGTGAAAAAAAAAAAAAGCCACGTGCATTCCGCATTTTAAAAAATGGTGAATTGCGCAGATTTATTTTATATTTTAATAGTTTGGCAATGTTTATTTATTTATCGTTTAGATATTTTACCTGAGGGGTTAACTGCCGCTGATCACAGCTCCCTGTCAGAGGCAGGATGTCGACTATACGATTCTGTTGCCGGCACCTGCCTCCTGTATTAAAAGTTAAAGACGACCTTATATGGGTTCGGACTTTGTTAACCCCTTAAGGACGGGCTCATTTTCACCTTAAGGACCAGGCCATTTTTTGGAAATCTGACCAGTGTCACTTTAAGTGCTAATAACTTTAAAACGCTTTGACTTATCCAGGCCATTCTGAGATTGTTTTTTCGTCACATATTGTACTTCATGACACTGGTAAAATGAAGTCAAAAAAATTATTTTTTTTTGCACAAAAAAATACCTAATTTACCAAAAATTTGGAAAAATTTGCAAATTTCAAAGTTTCAGTTTCTCTACTTCTGTAATACATAGTAATACCCCAAAAAATTGTGATGACTTTACATTCCCCATATGTCTACTTCATGTTTGAATTATTTTGGGAATGATATTTTATTTTTTGGGGATGTTATAAGGCTTAGAAGTTTAGAAGCAAATCTTGAAATTTTTCAGAAATTTACAAAAACTCAATTTTTAGGGACCAGTTCAGGTTTGAAGTCACTTTGCGAGGCTTACATAATAGAAACCACCCAAAAATGACCCCATCTAAGAAACTACACCCCTCAAGGTATTCAAAACTGATTTTGCATACATTATTAACCCTTTAGGTGTTGCACAAGAGTTATTGGCAAATGGGGAGGAAATTTGAGAATTTAATTTTTTTGTCAAATTTTTCATTTTAACACATTTTTTCCACTAACAAAGCAAGGGTTAACAGCCAAACAAGATTGTATCTTTATTGCCCTGACTCTGCCGTTTACAGAAACACCCAATATGTGGCCGTAAACTACTGTACGGCCACACAGCGGGGCGTAGAGGGAAAGGTGCGCCGTATGGTTTTTGGAAGGCTGATTTTTATGGACTGGTTTTTTGACACCATGTCCCATTTGAAGCCCCCTGATGCACCCCTAGAGGAGAAACTTCCTAAAAGTGACCCCATCTAAGGGTCTGATGTCTGTATAATACAGTACAGTACAATATATATTGTTCTGTACTGTATTTTACTTACACTGAACAGATCTATGCTTTCAGCATAGATCTGTTCAGCACCATGGACAGCAGGACGCCTAAGCAGGCGTCCTGTTGCCATGGGAACCCTCCCCGTCTGCTCAGAACTTCGCAGCCGGGGAAGGGTAAGCACAGGGCTGAGGGGGGCTCTCTGGGGGCTCTCTCCCTCTCCATCGGGGGGCTGCAAAGGCACAGCAGCCCCCCGATGGAGAGGGAGGGAGCTCCCTGACCAATGACAGTTAACTTTTTCCATACAGCGGTCCGTACGGACCGCGGTATGGAAAGGGTTAAACGGCTGACATCTGCACAGATGTCAGCCGTTTATACCAGGGTGCCAGCAATGTGCTGTCACCCTGGTATACCCACTAGAAGCCAACGATCATTCATGGGGAGGCGGGCGGGGGATCGCGATCCCGCCTGCCGCACCGCCCGCCTCCCGCAACGCCCCCACCGCATGCGACACCCCCCCCGCACCACCCGCCGGCATCAAATCATGCAGGGGTGCAGGGGGGGGTGAAAAATATAGATTTTAGCCACTCTAAAGTTTCTGATCGCCGCGGTCAGGGACCGCGGGGATCAGAAACTGCAAAAAGCGCAGCAAACCGCAGGTCTGAATTGCCCTGCGGTTTGCTGCGATCGCCGACACGGGGGGGTCACATGACCCCCCCTGGCGTTGTCACAGGATGCCGGCTGAAGGATTTTAGCCGAAATCCCGTTCCGTTTAACCCCTCGGGCGCCGGAATACAGATTTTAAGTCAGGACGTACCGGTACGTCCTGTGTCCTTAAGGACTCGGGAAATAGGGCGTACCGGTACGTCCTATGTCCTTAAGGGGTTAAGAAGCAGGCTACATAGAGCGGCACCCAGGGATGTCCCAGCACTTACTATTATTCCTGGGCGCCGCTCCGTTCGCCCGATGTGCGCCTGTGCCCCATTACCGTCTCCTGCAGTCCTGCTCCATATGCTAATTACTATCGGAGCAATGGGGAAGAGACAGCAGCTTCTCTAGTGGGTGTTCCTTTTCCCCTGACTGTAATGCTGTTCAATCGCAGTGCAGGGAGAAGGAACACCCACTAGAGAAGCTGCTGTCTCCTCCCCATTGCTCCGATAGTAATTAGCATATGGAGCATGACTGCAGGAGACTGTAATGGGGCACAGGCGCACAGCGGGCGAACGGAGCGGCGCCCAGGAATAATACTAAGTGCTGGGACATCCCTGGGTGCCGCTCTATGTAGCCTGCTGCTTAAAGTCCGGACCCATGAAAAGTACTTTGGTGGCGCAGTGCGCCCTCCCCTCCTCCGCCCCTCTCTCCCCATTGGTGGCAGCAGCAGCACATGAAAGGGGGGGGGGGGGGGGGGAGACTGCTTCCTTCTCCCCTGTGCTGCTGAGGGAACATGAGCGCGCCGACAGCAGCACGCTCATGTTCAGAGATCCTAGACTGCGCAGGAGCGCAGGCCAGTATAAAAAAAATTATAAATGGAAATCAATACCGGGACAAAAGTATTGATTGGGTATCGAGATTTCGATACCCGCAACAACCCTACCCCAGACAGACCACCAATGTTAATCAGACATCAGCTTATCCTCAAACTCCATTCCTGAAGAGATTAAGCTAAAGATCTTATGGACTGTATTACTTTCTCCCCTTCCTGTTGTGATATATACATACATTGCCCTCTAGCCGGGTCCTGAACCAGTTGGGAAAGGTAATTGTCTTTGGTTATTACCAAGAACCTGTATCCTTATGAGATATACAGGTTTCAGTTTCCTAGTCTATATCTGGGTAGTTGAAGTCCCCCATAATAACAACCTCATTATGATCTGCCGCCTCGTCTATCTCCTTTAGACCTCATTCAGATGGCCGTAGTGTTTTGCGAATCTGCAAAACATGGATACCGGCCATGTGCATTCTGCAATTTGCGGACCGCACATGGCCACAACCATAATAGAAAATGTCTATTCTTATCCGCAGTTACGGACAATAGGATATGCTCTATCTTTTCCGTGGAATGGAACCACTGATGCGGACAGCCCACAGTGTGCTTTCCACATCTTTTGCGGCCCTGTTGAAATGAATGGGTCCGCACCCGTTCTGCAAAATTGCAGAACGGGTGTGGACCCATTCAAACGGCCATCGAAATGTGCCCTTAGTAGTGGATTTTCTGTGGACTGGTATATTAGGTGGTTTATAATAAACTCCTATTAGTAATTTATTATTGTTTTTGCCGCCATGTATTTCTACCCACAGTGACTCCACATGTTCATGTCTCTCACATATCTTCTCGACTGTTGGCTTTAGACAGGACTTTACATAAAGACAGACCCCTCCCCCTCTCCGGTTTTGGAGATCCTTTCTAAACAGACTGTAACCCTGTACGCCAGGGGTGGCCAACCTTACAGACACAAAGCCAGAACAAAAAACGTATGACTACCAGGAGCCACAAGCTATACATCACACACATAGGAAATATTTTTTTATATTTTAATAGTTCACACTTTTCAGGCATGGCAATATGTAATACGTTTATTTTTTATTGTTTTTATATGTAAAATAGAAAAAGGGAGCGATTTAAACTTTGTAGTATTTTTGTGGTTTTTTTGGGGTTTTTTATTTTATTTATTTACTATTAGTCCCCTTAGGAGCTAGAACCCTTGTCCTATTCACCCTAATAGAGCTCTATCAGGGTGAATAGGACTTCACAAACTCCCTGCTGTCCTGTGCATAGTGCACACAGCAGAAGAGAGATTACTATGGCAGCCAAGGCTTCAGTAGCATCCTGGCTGCCATGGTAACAGATCTGACTCCCAGGATTACACTGCTGTGGCTCCAATCGGAACTGCCACCAATGAAGAGGGGGGAGGGCACCCTGTGGCCACTGCCACCAACGATACTAATACTTGGGGGGCATTGCGCCACCAATGGTTAGAATTTATAATACTGGGCACCTGAGGGGTGAATTTCCACTGATCACGTGCCCTGTTATTGAGGCCGGGTATGTGATACCGCCAACGGCACCCACTGCCTCATATACTTGAATTAATGTGCTAATTACATTTATTGGTGGTGCAGTGGCCACAGCTGCTCCCCTTCTCCTCCCTGCTATCTCCCCATTGGTGGCAGCCACGTCACAGTGGAGAGGGAGGGACTCCCTCCTTCTCAACTGTGCTAGTGAAGAGAACATGGTACACGCTGAGAGCGGTGCATGCCATTTTCTCTATTAGGCTGCGCAGCTGCTTCCCATCTCCACCGCTAGAGCAGCACTTGAAGCAGCAGAGTCGCAGGTCAGCCACCCCTGCTGTACATTAACTGCCCAGTACATGTAAAGTGTAGAGCAGATAACCAGTGGCACTACACCAAACCTAAAATGGTCAGGATGCGACTGCCGAGGAGTGGTGCCTCACGGAGGTGCTCAGCTTGTAGCTGCAGTGAGCATATATGATAAAAGGAAAAAAGAGAACACCATTGATAGGCAGGTAACTTTATTCCATGGCAGGAGGGGGTACAAGGGTAGCAGCAAGTAAGCAACAGCCGTTTCACGCATGTATGCACTTCTTCTGGTTTTCCAACACTGAAGAGGTCACGGCACCTTCTTATAGTGCACAGGAAGCCGCATCATCGCAGTAATTTGCTTAATTACTAAGTAATCAACACCTGGCCTGTAAGAGGGAGGGCAGGGATTTCAGTCAGGCGGGACCTCTTAAATGATGTAAGGTGCATATGTGAACATACATAAACCAATAAGAACAAATCAAAATACGAAAATACAATAAGCAAGAGTGGTTCATTACAAAAATACGCTCATATCTATTTTTTCATTTAGTCCCAGCGGACCCAATGCATCCGTGCGTAGGATCCATATAGTTTCTCTTCTCACAAGCTCCCTTTCTCTGTCACCACCTCTTTCAGTGCGGTTAACTACTTCAAGGCCATTATGTTCGGAGATTCCTGGTATAAACAAAGGGTCGGTACCGCGATGGGGACCCCAGTGGCGTGTACTTTTGCCAATCTGTACCTGGTCCGGTTCGAAGACCGTTTTGTGTACTCGAGTTCTAATCCATTTCTGAAATATATGCATGCCTATTACAGATTCGTGGATGATGTTTTCATCATATGGTCCAGCGATGAGGCACATTTCCGGGCTTTCGTGGATTACTTGAATACACAGAACGACATGAACATGCGATTTACTTACCAGTTTGGGGGCAATAAAATCGAGTTTCTGGATGTAGTGGTATCAGTGGTGGAGGGGGAGTTGGTGACGGAAGGTTTTCGTAAGCCGACCGCCGCCAACTCCCTCCTCCATTTCTCCAGCTATCACCCAAGCACAGTAAAACAATCAGTGCCATATGGCCAATTCAGAAGACTTGCGCGTATAAATACCACCTCAATGAGTTATGATAAACAGGCGCAGGATCTGCGCGCTAGGCTGAGACGTAGAGGGTATCCCCCAGACTTGTTGACTCAAGCTATGACAAAAGCGTCACAAGTACATCAGACAGAAGTAAGGGAGGGTAAACCCTCAATAAAAGGGCCCCCACCCTTCGCCTTTTCCTTTAAATTCAGTCCTATGGCCGATAAGATAAAACAGGTCATAAAGAGAAATTGGAGTATCTTAGTGAGGGACGATTCCCTAAAACAATTGAAGGATATGAAACCGGTGATAGCGTTTAGAAGATGCCATACTATACGCGATCAAGTGGTAACTAGCCATTTCAGAAAAAAACGTCTCACATGGCTGTCTGAACAGAGACCAAAAGGGAATAGGAGATGCAGAAGCTGTTCCTTCTGCAGCTTCAATTCCCAATTACAAGTGATCTCTGTTGCAGGGATAGAACACAAGGTTTTTCCACTTATTACCTGCCGCAGCAAATTTGTGGTTTATATAATTTTATGTAGATGCGGACGCTTCTACATCGGAAAAACTATCCGCTGCTTATTTGAAAGATTCTGCGAACACCTAAACTCCTTAAAAACAGGAAAGGGTGTTCCGCGGTTAATAGATCATGTGAACAGGGCACATAGTGGAAATCCCAATGTGCTGACTTTTGCTGGCCTTGAAGTAGTTAACCGCACTGAAAGAGGTGGTGACAGAGAAAGGGAGCTTCTGAGAAGAGAAACTATATGGATCCTACGCACGGATGCATTGGGTCCGCTGGGACTAAATGAAAAAATAGATATGAGCGTATTTTTGTAATGAACCACTCTTGCTTATTGTATTTTCGTATTTTGATTTGTTCTTATTGGTTTATGTATGTTCACATATGCACCTTACATCATTGAAGAGGTCCCGCCTGACTGAAATCCCTGCCCTCCCTCTTACAGGGCAGGTGTTGATTACTTAGTAATTAAGCATATTACTGCGATGATGCGGCTTCCTGTGCACTATAAGAAGGTGCCGTGACCTCTTCAGTGTTGGAAAGCCAGAAGAAGTGCATACATGCGTGAAATGTCTGTCGCTTACTTGCTGCTGTAGCTGCAACCCTTGCACCCCCCTCCTGCCATGGAATAAAGTTACCTGCCTATCAATGGTGAGTGCTGCTTGTTTTGTTCTCTTTTTCCTTTTATCATTAACTGCCCAGTCATAGTGCTCATCCAGCCATGTCTTAGTTATTCCCATTATGTCATAGTCCTCCTCACACATCACTAATTCCAGTTCCCCAGTTTTATTAGTCAGGTTTCTGACATTAGTATACATTCAATTAAGAGGTCTATGTATATTTGTTAGCCTACACTGTTCTAGTCATTCCTTGCCCCAGGTCTCTATCTGCACCATCTTCCCCTTCTATAATGTAATTTCTCCCCCCCCCCCCCCCCCCCCCCAGTCCAACCAACCTTCTAGCCATCTTCTCTTCCCCCCAACACAGCTGCCCCTTCCCCATTGAGGTGCAGCCCATCCCTACGATACAGCCTGTAGCTGACAGAGAAGTCGGCCCAGTTCTCCAGGAACCCAAACCCCTCCTTCCTACACCAGATCTCGAGCCACTTGTTTACCTACCTAATCTCCCGCTGCCTTTCTTCTGTGGCTAATGGTACAGGTAGAATTTCAGAAAACACTACCTTTGAGGTCCTTGCCCTAAGCTTGTGACCTAAATCCCTAAGATCATTTTTAAGTACGCTCCACCTACCTCTAACTTTGTCATTAGTTCTGATATGGACCATCACCTCTGGGCCTTCACCAGCCCTTCCCAGTAATCTGTCAACCCAATCCGCGATGTGTTGAACTCAAGCACTTTGATAGATTGCCCTATCTGTACCCCTAATAATTGAGTCTCCAACTACCAGCACCTGTCTGGCCTGCCCTGCTCTCCTGCTTACTGGAGTTGACATTCTTCTGACTGGCAGAGGAAGGCTGAGTTCACATGGGCGAGATTGCTGCATGGGTGCAATGCGTGAGGTGAACGCATTGCACCCGCACTGAATCCGGACCCATTCATTTCTATGGGGTTGTGCACATGAGCGGCGATTTTCACGCATCACTTGTGCATTGCGTGAAAATCGCAGCATGCTCTATATTGTGCTTTTATCACGCAAAGCAGGCCCCATAGAAGTGAATGGGGCTGTGTGAAAATCGCAAGCGAGGATGTGGTGCGATTTTCACGCATGGTTGCTAAGATGACAGTCTATTCACTGTATTATTTTCCCTAATAACATGGTTATAAGGGAAGATAATAGCATTCTTTAATACAGAATGCTTAGTAGAAGGTCAATTGAGGGTTAAAAAAAAGAATAACTCACCTCCTCCTCTTGATCGCGTAGTTGCCGATCTCTTCTTACTTTAATCATGAGCTGCCGGCTAAAGGACCTGTGGTGACGTCACATCACATGGTCCATCACTGTGGTGATGGACCATGTGATGAGCTCAGTAACGTCACCACAGGTCCTGAAGAAAGGGCAGGAGACCGGCAGCTATGCGATCAATTGGAGGAGGTAAAATATTTTTTATTTTATTTTTTTAACCCTCAATTGACCTTGTACTAAGCATTCTGTGTCAAAGAATGCTATTATTTTCCCTTATAACCATGTTATAAGGGAAAATAATTACATCTACACAACACCGAACCCAAACCTGAACTTCAGTGAAGAAGTTCGGGTCTGGGTACCACATTCAGTTTGTTATGACGCACGTGCAAAAAGCATTGCACCCGCGCGATAAAAACTAAACTACGAAACGCAATCGCAGTCAAAACTGACTGCAATTACATACCTACTTGCACAGGTTTGCCGCAATGCAACCGAAATGCATCCTGAGCCAAAACATGACGCCCGTGTGAACCCAGCCAAAGTGTCTAGCTGCAGCAGTGCTCTCCCTGAACAGACATCCCCCTCATTTGCCAACCTTACAAACTTGTTGGGGTGTGTCAGATCAGGGCTAGCCTCCCTGGCACTCTTCCTTCTGCCGTGTTTTTTGTTTATCCAGCTACCTACCTCACTTTCTTGAGCCTCCATGCTACCACACTCCCCCACGTCTACCCCAGAGTGCCTGCTCAGTGATGGAGAAAAACTCTATTCTAAATTACCAACGCTTCTCAATGTTGTAACTCGCCGGTGTTAGGAACACAATGTGCAATTCCTAACAGATAATTTGCTCACATTTTGAAGAAAGATATGCACCCTCCAATGGCTGTTCCAGGACTGCATACATTAGACAAGATGTGCACTGGACTGCGCTGTCAATAATGGAACACATACTAAGGCTCCATTTACACGTGTGTGGTGTGTTGCGGATCCGCAACACACCCGACCGGCACCGCTATAGAAATGCCTATTCTTGTCTGCAGCTGCGGACAAGAATAGGACATGTTCTATCTTTTGCGGAGCTGCGGACCCGAAGATCGGGGCCGCGCTCCGCAAATGCAGATGGCACACTGTGAGCTGTCCGCATCCATTCCGTCCACATAGAAAATGAATGGATCCGCACCCGTTCCTCAAAATTGCCGAACAGATACGGACCCATTTGCGGACGTGTGAATGGACCCTTAATGGGGATTACACAAGAAAAGAGAAAAAATACAATACAGTGCAGTGATAAACTGATTTATGGTAGTCCTCTCCTAAAGTCCCTGAATCTAAAGTCACTTAATGTTAACCCTTACCATACCAGAGGTTTTTTCGTTTTTATATCTTCCCTATTGTGAGGGAAAGCAAAAAAGTGTCCATTTTGTATACATATATGTATAACCTGCACTGACACAAGAGGAGCATTTAGCCTTGCAAGGCAGGAGTACAAATTCCACAGTGGGCCCCTAATTCCCCTTATGCTGACCATTAATTTTCTTATCTGAAATCAAACATAGCAACTCAAACCTTGTCTACACCTAGGACATGTATAAATACTTGCACTGCTTATTACAATAAAGGGCAATACGAGAAACATCTTGCTGTCTCTCTGTGTCTTGACCTTGAGCCGTCTCGCAGAACTATTAGGACACCGCATCACATCAGAAGGTCGGTATGTGATCACACTATCTTCCTGGAGCCATAACTTTTTTATTTTTCTGTTCACACAGCTGTATGAGGGCTTATTGTTTGTAGGACAAGTAATACTTTCTAATGCCATCATTTAATGTCATACAATATAGTGGGAAGCGGGAAAAGTTTCCAAATGGGGTGGAATTGGAAAATTCTGCCACCAATTTACAGGTTTTGTTCGCACAGCGTTCCGTTACCACGAACCATAACGCAATTCTATGACAGAAGGCATAACAGAATGGTCCGTATTAACTGAATCCATAACGCAATTCACCTTTTACCAGTAAACGAAGTGTGAACAAATTTCAAATTCGCTCATCTCTAATCACCATCTTCTGACCCCCATAACTTTTATATTTATATGTACTGAGCTGTGTGGGCTAATTTGTTGTGGGACAATCTGTAGTTTTCATTAATACCATTTTGGAGTGTGTGTGCCCATTTTATCAAATTTTTGGGGGTAATAGAAGCAATGAAAAAATGGCAAATTGGCCATTTTGACCCTATTGTCCGTTACACCATTCTGCATATTGTAAAAAATATTTTTAGATTTTAATAGTATGGGAGTTTTCGGTCACGGTGATAACCATGATGTATTATTTTTTTTATTCTACGGAAAGGTGATTTAATATTTTTTTTTTTTTACTTTTTTGTTGCTCATATTTGTGCCTACAAAATCCAATATTTTGATTTGAATTCTCAATAGGGGATGAGTGAATCATCCGAAGTCAATTCGCATAAAACTTTGTTCTAATACTGTACGGTGCAGGAGCTCGGTACAGTATTAGAATGTATGGGCTCCGATGAGCCGAAGTTATTGCTTCGCGAAGTCTCACCAGACTTCATGTAATAACTTCATAAATTAATTTGTACTGTAAAAAAACATTTCTCGTTCCAAGGTACCACTTGGAACCGAACCAGAGTTCGGGAAATGTTTTTTTAAAGGACAAATTAATTTATGAAGTTACTAGCAGAAGGACCCGGCTTCACACAGGTATATTTCATCTATTTCATTTAATGTTTGTGTATCATTAAAAGAAAGACAGTATCCACTATAACAGTGACATCTACAGTACCCCGCCCCTTTAACAGTGACCTCCACAGCAGTTGCTCCTTTATTAGTGACCTCCACAGTCCCCCGTCTCGTTAACAGTGATTTCCACAATAACCCGCCCCCTTAACAGTGACCTCTACAGAGCTCTGTTCCCTTAAAAATGTGACCTCCACAACACCTCAGCCCCTTAACACTGACCTCCATAGCGGACCGTCCCCTTAACTGTGACCTCCACAGTTCCCTGTCCCCTTAACAGAGACCTCCACAGCATCCCGCCCCCTTAAGGCCTCATGCACACGACAGTATTTTTTCACGGTCCGCAAAACAGAGTTCCGTTGTTCCGTGATCCGTTTCCGTTTTTTTTTTCCGTGTGTCTTCCTTGATTCTTGGAGGATCACCAGACATGAAAAGTGAAAAAAACTAAGTCAAGTTTGCCCTGAAAATTATAGGAAAAAAAACGGACACGGATCACGGACGCGGATGACAATCTTGTGTGCCTCCGTGTTTTTTCACGGACCCATTTACTTGAATGGGTCCACGAACCATTGTCCGTGAAAAAAAAATAAAACAGGTCTTATTTTTTTCACGGACTGGAAACACGGACGCGGATGACAAACGGTGCATTTTCCGAGTTTTCAACGGACCCATTGAAAGTCAATAGGTCCACAGAAAATCACGGAAAACGGAACAACGGACACGGAACCCAACAACGGTCGTGTGCATGAGGCCTAACAGTGACTTCCACAGAGGCCGCCCCTTCATTAGTGACCTCCACAGTACCCCATCTCCTTAACAGTGATTTCCACAACACCCGTCCCCTTAACAGTGGCCTCTACAGCAATCTGCCCCTTAACACTGACCTCGATAGCGGACCGTCCCCTTAACTGTGACCTCCACAGCAGCCTGCCCTAGGTCCGGTTTTAGGCCGGACAGTCCGGCTTTCAGACTCCCTGGGCCTGGAAGGACACAGATGTTGTTTTGAACAGCTCACTCTCAGACAGCAGCACTGTGCTGTCTGAGCATGAGCTGCATAGAGAAAATCACCCTCCCCCGATCCCCTGCAGCTGACAGAAGTTGATTTTTACCTTCATTTTTTTTAATCCCTGTCAGCTGCGGAGTGTGAGGTGGCATGGCTTAGCAGGACCTGGGGGCGGGGTTTTTAAGTCAGTCTTTTGAGGGTGGCCTGAATAGCCACCCTACCTATCCCCTGAATAGTGACCTCCACAGCACTCCACTCCTTTAAAGGGGTTGTCCGGGTTCAGAGATGAACCCGGACATACCCAAAATTTCACCCAGGCAACCCCCTTGAGGCTAGCATTGGAGCATCTCACGCTCCGATGCGCTCCCTTGCCCTGCGCTAAATCGCGCAGGGCAAGGGCTCTTTTGTTTATCATAACACACTGCAGGGCAGAAGCTTCCGCCCGGCAGTGTGTTCGGTGACATCACCGGCTCTGATGGGTGGGCTTTAGCGCTGCCCTAGCAGTTTTACTGGCTAGGGCAGTGCTAAATCCCACCCATCAGTGCTGGTGACGTCACCGGGCTTCCTGGCAGCACCATGGAGAGCCAGGTACGTCACTGGATCTCCCAAAAATGCCTCTGATGCTCAAGTCTGGGGAGCTGCCGGGGTGAAAATGGAGGTATGTCCGGGTTCAGCTCTGAACCCGGACAACCCCTTTAACAGTGTCATCCACAGCGCCCTGCCCCTTAAAAGGGAACCTGTCACCGCGATTTTGTGTATAGAGCTGAGGACATGGGTTGCTAGATGGCCGCTAGCACATGTGCAATACCCAATCGCCATAGCTCTCTGTGCTTTTGTGTAAAAAAAAAAAATATATAAATATTTGATACATATGCAAATGAACCTTAGATGAGTCCTGTCCCTGAGATGAGTCCAGCACCGCCCCGAATCCTCAGAATCTCCTCCTTGCTCCCCGACGTCAGAAAGCTAGAGCACCGTAATCTCGCAATTCTTTGCAACGATTAATCAACGTTATCGATAATATTCGATAACTGGATTCGTTGTCAACGAATCCCGTTATCGAATAATCGGCTGATTCGTTGCTCTGCGGGCGGTCAGGCGCTATGCCTACGGGTCCTTGAACTTTAGATCACCGCATCTTTATTACCTTACAATGAAGCTCCAGTAACAGGCAGGGCAGGCGGTGGCGTAACGTCACTTACTCACGTGACGCACAGGCTCCACCTGCTTCATTCATAAAGTAGGTGGAGCAGGCGCGTCACGTGAGTAAGTGACGTTACACCGCCACCTGCTCTGCCTGTTACTGGAGCTTCATTGTAAGGTAAAAGAAGATGCAGTGATTTAAAGTAAAAGTTACTGCCGGTTAAGAAATACTGCTGTGAGCGGCGGGGCCAGGGCTGTTATGGGGAGGGTGGGGATCTGTGGACAGCACCGTTATGGGGAGGGGAGGGGGATATATCTGTGGACGGCACAGTTATGGGGAGGGGGGGGGGAATCTGTGGATGGCACCGTTATGGGGAGGGGGGGGGGGATATATCTGTGGACGGCACAGTTATGGGGGGGGGGGGGGGATCTGTGGATGGCACTGTTATGGGGAGGGGGATCTGTGGATGGCACATAGCATAAGATGCTATATAGTGCCATCCACAGATCCCCTCCCCATAACAGTGCCATCCACAGATCCTCCCCCCCTCCCCATAACAGTGCCATCCACAGATCCCCCCCCTCCCCATAACTGTGCCATCCACAGATCCCCCCCCCCCTCCCCATAACCTTGCCATCCACAGATCCCCCCCCCCTCCCCATAACGGTGCCATCCACAGATCCCCCCCCCTCCCCATAACGGTGCCATCCACAGATCCCCCCCCTCCCCATAACTGTGCCATCCACAGATCCCCCCCCCCCCCTCCCCATAACGGTGCCATCCACAGATCCCCTCCATAAGGGTACATTCACACGACCGCAAATGGGTCCGCATCCGTTCCACAATTTTACGGAACGGGTGCGGACCCATTCATTTTCTATGGGGACGGAATGGATGCGGACAGCACACAGTGTGCTATCCGCATTTGCGGAGCGCCTCCCCGATCTTCCGGTCCGCAGCTCCGCAAAAGATAGAACATGTCCTATTCTTGTCCGCAGCTGTGGACAAGAATAGGCATTTCTATAGGTGTGCCAGGCGGGTGTGTTGCGGATCCGCAATACACCACGGTCGTGTGAATGTACCCTAACGGTGCCCTCCACAGATCCCCTCCATAACAGTGCCATTCACAATTTGTTTTATTATGGCCTTTGAACATAATTTTTCAAGTAAATTCATATAAACCCCTTTTTCCAGGACGTCCTCCATGACAGCACCCATGGAGGATGTCCTTACTGGCTTCTGTTGGGACAGGAAGAGAGACAGTTTAAAGGGCCCCTCCCCACCCCCTTGCTCCAGTGTTCTTCCTGTCCCAACAGGGATAGGAGGAGTTAGAGAGCTCTCTCCTAGCAAGATAGGTAGGGAACGGGGCGAGTCTGGTCGGGGGGTGCTTACCTCTCCTCTTCAGACTCCGGCAGGCCCCCGAACCAGCACCACTCTGGGAAGCGGTCCCCTGGTTAAGTCCCTGATTCCCTCTCTGGCCGGCCGCACGAATCGGGGACGCTGTAGCCGCTTCTCCCCATCGGAGCTCTGGGCTCGGCTGCGGCTCCTGCGCTCCTCTGACGTCAGAATGCCGGCCGCGCTCACGTGACCGGAAGCCAGTACGCGTCACCGGAAGTGTATGGCGACGCGCATCGGCATGCTGGAGACACGCCGAACCGGTGGTCTCGCATGTCCTGGGGGTTGACTCTTCCCTGGAATGAGTCCCCCTGGGAAAGAGCAAGCGGAGGCGGAGCCAGGCGGCGACGGGCGGACCGGTAAGTTAGCTGAAACTTATTTAAGACGCCAGATGGCAGCCTGGTAGGTTGCATCATGGAGGTCCAGGCGTCCAGCAAGCTTGAAACTTGTTCAGACTCCCCCGTCCAGGCCCCTGTAAGTAGTCACCTTGCGTACTTTGTACAGGGATAAATTTTTGGGCTCAGCAGTTCCCTAATTGGCCTTATCCCCCCTTTCTCTTAGACTTCTAAGGAGCCAGGGCACAGGCCTCATGGGGACCCTAAAAAGAAGGGCAGGACTGCTAGACGGGCCCTCTGGCTCAAGTCCTGGTCTGGGGACGTAGCGTCAAAGAACAGACTCTGCTCCATTCCGTTCTCTGGCTCATTTATGTTCGGCCCAGTTTTGGACTATCCTCCAGAATGCGGCAGATAACAAGAAAGGGTTCCCTGAAGAGAAGCCTAAAAAGCCCCAGCCCTTTCGTAGACCCTCGGGCCAAAATCAGGCTAAGGCCTATAGAGGGAAAGGAAAATCGGGCCGTTGGAGCTACCCCAAGGGTAGAGGTAGGGGTTTCCTCTTCAACCCCAACACCAATACAGGGAAACCATGACGCCAGACCAGTGGGAGGGAGACTTCGTCACTTTTGGGAAAGATGGAAGAGAGTTACTTGCAATCAATGGATCCTGGACTCCATCAGGGACGGCTTCAGGATAGATTTCAGAACTCCTCCTCCACAAACGTTCCAGGTGACCTATTTCGAATCTCCTCTCCTTCAACAGCAACTACGGTCACATATTCAAAGCCTTCTGGTTCTGGGAGCTATCACCCAGGTTCCTTCTCCCCAGCAGTTCACAGGCCACTACTCGAGACTTTTCTTTGTGAAGAAGCCAGACGGGTCGGTGAGGACAATCAATTTAAAATTTCTGAACAGGTGGGTGACGTACTACAGGTTCAAGATGGAGTCAATAAGATCCTCCACTCCTCTGATCCCTCCAGGTGCTCATCTTTGCACACTGGACCTCAAGGATGCGTACTACCACATCCCCATACATCTTCAACACCAACAGTATTTAAGGTTTGCGGTCAAGTACAGGGAGGAGACCTTTCACTACCAGTTTCAGTGCCTGCCGTTCGGGATCTCATCTGCCCCCCGTCTATTCACAAAAGTAGTATCAGAAATGATGGCCTACCTTCGCCAGAATTCAATTACAATCGTGCCCTACCTGGACGACTTCTTACTGATAGCAGACTCAGTTCAAAAATTACTGGGGGACATCCATCAGACCTTAGACCTTGGGGTGGATCGTGAACTACCCAAAATCGGATCTGGTACCAGACACGAGGAAGGAATTCCTGGGCACTCTCTTAGATACAAGGATACAACACTCCTTTCTTCCAGAGAGGAAACAGATCAATCTAAGACAAAAGATAGAGCTGTTCAAAAAGAAGAGAACCCACTCATCCAGAGAAGCCATGCAGATCCTGGGACTGATGACCTCCTGCATCTCAATAGTACCCTGGGCCCAATTCCACTCCAGGACCCTCCAGAAGGCAGTTTTGACAGCCTGGAACAGAGACCACCGCTCTCTGAACTCCAGGATGAAAATATCGGAAAAAGTGGTAAAATCCCTGTCCTGGTGGATAGAACCAGGGAATCTGGAGAAAGCAGTCCCGTGGAATTTGACTCCAGCCATAACCGTCACCACGGACGCAAGTCTGAATGGCTGGGGGGGGCATGTGGACCAGCATCTCTTCCAGGGTTCCTGGGTGCTTCAGGACAAAATAAAATCCTCAAACTACCGGGAACTGAAGGCAGTGCTGAAGACTCTGAGAGCAGCCAAACATCTTCTCAAAGATCAGCACGTCAGGATCCTATCCGACAACATAACTACGGTATGTTATCTAAAAAGACAGGGTGGTACCAGATGCCCGCTCCTTCAGGATCTAGCAGATCAGATCTTCATATGGGCAGAGAGGGAAGTTCGGTCCATTTCAGCAACCCATTTAAAGGGGTCTCAGAACTCGAGAGCCGACTTCCTAAGCCGTCACAGGGTCGACGCAGGAGAATGGAATCTGAGCAAACAGGTTTTCAGACAGATGTGCCAGCTATGGGGTCAACCAGAGATAGACCTCTTCGCGTCCAGGGGAAATTCTCAGCTGGACTGTTTTTACTCACTAAACCCCAGCGAAAACCCAGTGGCAGTAGACTCCTTAGCCCAGACTTGGGACATGAAACTGGCCTACGCCTTTCCTCCTTTTCCCCTAATCCCGGCAGTCCTAAAGAAGATGAGGACCAGTGCCACCATTCTGATCCTGGTAGCGCCAGACTGGCCCAAGAGAGCCTGGTACCCCATCTTGAAGGAGATGTCGGTCAAAGACCCGTACCCCCTTCCAGACAGGAAAGATCTGTTGACGCAGGGACCTCTGGAGCATCCCAATCTCAACAAGTTGAGACTGACTGCTTGGATCCTGAGAGGCAAACCCTGAGGAAGAAGGGTCTCTCCGATCAGGTAATATCAACACTGCAACAAGGCCGTAAACCTGTGACTTCAGCCATATATCTCAAAATATGGAAGCAATTCTCATCTTGGCTAGTTCAAAATCATCCAGAGTCTAGAAATCCATCCATAGGCAATATACTAGATTTTCTCCAGAAAGGGTTTGATATAGGTCTAAAACCAAGCACCCTCAAAGGGAAAAGATCTCAGCCTTAAGTTGCTGCTTAGACGTCCCATTAGCAGAACACAGGTGGGTCAAGAGATTTGTCAGAGCAGTCTCCAGAATGCGCCCCACCCTGAGACAAACAGTTCCCACGTGAGACCTAAATATAGTTCTAAACAGCTTATGTGATGCTCCCTTCGAACCTATTGAGGATATTCCCGTCAAACTTCTATCCCTCAAGGCAGTGTTTTTACTAGCCATCACTACTGCTCGTAGGATAGGCGAGATTCAGGCCCTGTCAGTTAGGGAACCCTTTTTGAAGGTCCTAGACGATAGGATAGTTCTTAAGTTGGATCATTCCTTCCTTCCCAAGGTTGTCTCAACATTTCATAGAGAACAGGAGATAATTCTCCCTTCGTTTTGTACCTCCCCCAAAAACATACAGGAGGAGCGGTTCCACTGTCTAGATGTGAGAAGAACAGTCCTCGCCTACATCAAGCGGACAAAACCCTGGAGAAAGTCAGCGAATCTCTTCATCCAATTCGGTGGTAGAAACAAGGGATGCAAAGCCTCTAAAACCTCTTTAGCCCGCTGGATCAAAGAGACCATCAGGGAATGTTAGACTGCAGAATTCATCCTGCCCTATAACGTTGAGGGCTCATTCTACCAGAGCCATGTCTACAACCTGGGCGGAGAAAGCCGGAGCTTCCATCGACCAGATCTGCAGGGCAGCAACCTGGTCTTCCTCCACTACCTTTGTCAGACACTACAGGCTGGACTCTATGGCCAATCAGGACTTAGCTTTTGGCCGTAAGGTCCTACAAGCAGTGGTCCCCCCCCTAATATGGCGTTCTAAGTTGTTAGTTCTCCATGGGTGCTGTCATGGAGGACGTCCTGGAAACATATGTTAGTTTACCGGTAAACTGCTTTCCAGGAGTCCGGAATGACAGCACCCAATACTACCCCCCCCCATTTTTTGTTCCTTCCGGTACACTATTTTGGTTTGTATATTTATACTGCTACTGTATACAGTGTGAATTAACACTTGTTCTTGAAATAAAGATGTGGCAGCCTATCCGGTGTAGTAAGTTATAAACACTGGAGCAAGGGGGTGGGGAGGGGCCCTTTAAACTGTCTCTCTTCCTGTCCCAACAGAAGCCAGTAAGGACATCCTCCATGGGTGCTGTCATTCCGGACTCCTGGAAAGCAGTTTACCGGTAAACTAAACATATGTTTTTGTCATTTTGGTGTTTTTTCCTCATTAATCGATTATTCAAATAATCGTTAGCTGCAGCCTTAGTGTCGTCATAGTGTTCCTTCCCTTTGCTGGCATCAGCCGTAGGGAACGAACTGCGCATGCGCTAGCTCGCGCATCGCGAGCTTACAGCGTTCTAGCTTTCTGACGTCTGGGAGCAAGGAGGAGATTCTGAGGATGCGGGGCGGTGCTGGACTCATCTCAGGGACAGGACTCATCTAAGGTTAATTTGCATATGTATCAAATAGGTTTTTTTACACAATAAAAGCACAGAGCAACGTATAGGGACTGGGTATTGCGGATGTGCTAGCAGCCATCTAGCAAACCATGTCCTCAGCTCTATACACAAAATCCCGGTGACAAGTTCCCTTTAAGGCCCCCTGCACACAGCCGTTTTTTTTTTCCCGTTTACTGGCCGTTTTTTGCGTTCCGTATACGGAACCATTAATTTCAATGGTTCCGCAAAAAAAACTGAATGTACTCCGTATGCATTCTGTTTCCGTATTTCCGTTCTAACATAGAACATGTCCTATTATTGCCCGCATATCACGTTCCGTGGCTCCATTCAAGTCAATGGGTCCGCAAAAAACTGAACACACACGGAAATGCATCCGTATGTCTTCCGCTTCCGTTCTGTTTTTTGCTGAACCATCTATTGAAAATGTTATGCCCAGCCCAATTTTATCTATGTAATTACTGTATATGCCATACGGAAAAACGGAACAGAAACTGAAGCACAACGGAAACAAAAAACGGAACGGATCCGTGAAAAACAGACCGCAAATCATTGAAAAAGCCATACGGTCGTGTGCAATAGGCCTAAAGCTGACCTACAGCAATGAAGAAAAATGGCTGGGTTGCAGGGTGGATAAAAATCAATGATTTTATTATTATTATTTTTTTTAATCAAAAGAAATGTTTTTTTTTTTTTTTATTTAAATCAGATTTTTTTTTATATAAAATGCTTTTTGAGGAAAATATATTACTATCCAAAGGTTATTCCGTCATGAAATAAAGATTAGTTTTTTAATTATGTAGACTTAGGCCTCTTTCACACTTGCGTTGTTGGGATCCGGCATGCACGTCCGTTGCCGGAGGTGCCCGCCGGATCCGGAAAAACGCAAGTGAACTAAAAGCATTTGAAGACGGAACAGTCTTCCAAATGCTTTCAGTGTTACTATGGCACCCAGGACGCTATTAAAGTCCTGGTTGCCATAGTAGGAGCGGGGAGCGGGGGAGCAGTATACTTACAGTCCGTGCGGCTCCCCGGGCGCTCCAGAATGACGTCAGAGCGCCCCATGCGCATGGATGACGTGATCCATGTGATCACGTGATCCATGCGCTTGGGGTGCCCTGACGTCACTCTGGAGCGCCCGGGGAGCCGCCACGGACGGTAAGTACACTGCTCCCCACTACACTTACCATGGCTGCCAGGACTTTAGATTCCCGGCAGCCATGGTAACCATTCAGAAAAAGCTAAATGTCGGCTCCGGCAATGCGCCGAAACGACGTTTAGCTTAAGGCCGGATCCGGATCAATGCCTTCCAATGGGCATTAATTCCGGATCCGGCCTTGCGGCAAGTGTTCCGGATTTTTGGCCGGAGCAAAAAGCGCAGCATGCTGCGGTATTTTCTCCGGCCAAAAAAACGTTCCGTTCCGGAACTGAAGACATCCTGATGCATCCTGAACGGATTTCTCTCCATTCAGAATGCATTAGGATAATCCTGATCAGGATTCTTCCGGCATAGAGCCCCGACGACTGAACTCTATGCCGGAAGACAATAACGCAGGTGTGAAAGAGCCCTAAGGCTGTACGTAGACTCCCATATTGTTGAATGGATTAGGCAGTGGCTGAGGGACAGACAACAGAGGGTTGTAGTCAATAGAGTATATTCAGACCATGGTCTTGTTACCAGTGGGGTACCTCAGGGATCTGTTCTGGGACCAATATTGTTTAATATCTTTATCAGTGAAATTGCAGAAGGCCTCGATGGTAAGGTGTGTCTTTTTGCTGATGACACAAAGATTTGTAACAGGGTTGATGTTCCTGGAGGGATACACCAAATGGAAAAGGATTTAGGAAAACTAGAGGAACGGTCAGAAATCTGGCAACTAAAATTTAATGTTTAAGTGCAAGATAATTCACCTGGGGCGTAAAAACCCAAGAGCAGAATATAAAATCAGTGATACAGTCCTAACCTCAGTATCTGAGGAAAGGGATTTAGGGGTCATTATTTCAGAAGACTTAAAAGGTAGGCAATGTCATAGAGAAGCAGGAAATGCTAGCAGAATGCTTGGGTGTATAGGGAGAGGAATTACCAGTAGAAAGAGGGAGGTGCTCATGCCGCTCTACAGAGCACTAGGGAGACCTCATTTGGAGTATTGTGCGCAGTACTGGAGACCATATCTCCAGAAGGATATTGATACTTTGGAGAGAGTTCAGAGAAGAGCTACTAAACTGGTACATGGATTGCAGGATAAAACTTACCAGGAAAGATTAAAGGACCTTAACATGTATAGCTTGGAAGAAAGACGATACAGAGGGGATATGATAGAAACTTATAAATACATAAAGGGAATCAACAAGGTAAGAGGAGAGAATATTTAAAAGAAGAAAAACTGTTACAAGAGGACATAGTTTTAAATTAGAGGGGCAAAGGTTTAAAAGTAATATCAGGAAGTATTACTTTGAGAGTAGTGGATGAATGGAATAGCCTTCCTGCAGAAGTGGTAGCTGCAAATACAGTGGAGGAGTTTAAGCATGCATGGGATAGGCATAAGGCCATCCTTCATATAAGATAGGGCCAGGGGCTATCCATAGTATTTAGTATATTGGGCAGACTAGATGGGCCAAATGGTTCTTATCTGCCGACACATTCTATGTTTCTATATGTGTAATTTTTTTGGTAAATAAATTCCATTAATCCATTCACAATGTCATTCTCTTCCAGAGGTTTTTGTAAGATTATTGGGCAGTTTCTCTGCCTACAAGATATTATCACAGATGCTTGGTTTTACTTTTGCAGTTCTCAAAACTGAATTTGACTCAGCAGAGATCACATGCCTCTTCACAGCAAAAATGTCATAACATGAACAGAGTTGAGAAAAATACCTTAATCCTAACTTCTACAAACCTATGAATGCAGAATCAACCTAATATGAAAAGTTGTTTAAATCTACTTGCATATTATAAGTTATACCAGCAAGAATTAGTCTTTATGTAGAAAACTATGATTTAAATCAAGCCTTACTGACTAGTGATTTAAATCAAATCCACCCTGCTGGGTTGTTATGGAAACCTGGTGTAAAACTGTATGTGGAGACTAAGGACCTGCGAGCTTCTATTGGTTGATAAGGGACATGTGACCGTGTGTATGGCAGTTGAGATATGAAGAGGAAGACCTGCAGGCTTCTATTGGCTAATGTAGGTCATTTGATTTGCCATATTTGCATTTTTTGGGAATAACTCGAGAACGGTACGTGCTAGAGAGCGGAGACCCCCACAAGATTTCTTTCCAGGTAGCAAGGGATGTGTATACAAAGTTTCGTTAAAATCGATGGTTACGTTGAGTGATCGCGGAACATACACGTGTGTGTGTATATGTGTGTGTGTAATAGAGATAGAGATATATATATATATATATATATATATCTCTATCTCAAAAAAATAAAGGGAACACTTAAACAACACAATGTAACTCCAAGTCAATCACACTTCTGTGAAATCAAACTGTCCACTTAGGAAGCAACACTGAGTGACAATCAATTTCACATGCTGTTGTGCAAATGGGATAGACGACAGGTGGAAATTATAGGCATATAGCAAGACACCCCCAATAAAGGAGTGGTTCTGCAGGTGGTGAGCACAGACCACTTCTCAGTTCCTATGCTTCCTGGCTGATGTTTTGGTCACTTTTGAATGCTGGCGGTGCTTTCACTCTAGTGGTAGCATGAGACGGAGTCTACAACCCACACAAGTGGCTCAGGTAGTGCAGCTTATCCAGGATGGCACATCAAAGCGAGCTGTGGTAAGGTTTGCTGTGTCTGTCAGCATAGTGTCCAGAGCATGGAGGCGCTACCAGGAGACAGGCCAGTACATCAGGAGACGTGGAGGAGGCCGTAGGAGGGCAACAACCCAGCAGCAGGACCGCTACCTCCGCCTTTGTGCAAGGAGGAACAGGAGGAGCACTGCCAGAGCCCTGCAAAATGACCTCCAGCAGGCCACAAATGTGCATGTGTCTGCTCAAACGGTCAGAAACAGACTCCATGAGGGTGATGAGGGCCCGACGTCCACAGGTGGGGGTTGTGCTTAGAGCCCAACACCGTGCAGGACGTTTGGCATTTGCTAGAAAACACCAAGATTGGCAAATTCGCCACTGGCGCCCTGTGCTCTTCACAGATGAAAGGTTCACACTGAGCACATGTGACAGAGTCTGGAGACGCCGTGGAGAACGTTCTGCTGCCTGCAACATCCTCCAGCATGACCGGTTTGGCATTTGGTCAGTAATGGTGTGGGGTGGCATTTCTTTGGAGGGCCGCACAGCCCTCCATGTGTTCGCCAGAGGTAGCCTGACTGCCATTAGGTACCGAGATGAGATCCTCAGACCCCTTGTGAGACCATATGCTGGTGCGGTTGGCCCTGGGTTCCTCCTAATGCAAGACAATGCTAGACCTCATGTGGCTGGAGTGTCAGCAGTTCCTGCAAGACGAAGGCATTGATGCTATGGACTGGCCCGCCCGTTCCCCAGACCTGAATCCAATTGAGCACATCTGGGACATCACGTCTCACTCTATCCACCAACGTCACGTTGCACCACAGACTGTCCAGGAGTTGGCAGATGCTTTAGTCCAGGTCTGGGAGGAGATCCCTCAGGAGACCGTCCGCCACCTCATCAGGAGCATGCACAGGCGTTGTAGGGAGGTCATACAGGCACGTGGAGGCCACACACACTACTGAGCCTCATTTTGACTTGTTTTAAGGACATTACATCAAAGTTGGATCAGCCTGTAGTGTGTTTTTCCACTTTAATTTTGAGGGTGACTCCAAATCCAGACCTCCATGGGTTAAAAAATTTGATTTCCATATTTATTTATTTTTTGTGTGATTTTGTTGTCAGCACATTCAACTATGTAAAGAACAAAGTATTTCAGAAGAATATTTAATTCAGATCTAGGATGTTATTTTTGTGTTCCCTTTTATTTTTTTGAGCAGTGTATATATGTATGGCGAAGTCGTGTTAGACTTTCGCAAAGCAATAACTTCAGCTCATCTGAGCCAATACATTCTAATACGGTATGTAGCTCCTGTTCCGTACAGTATTAGAAAGAAGTTTTATACGAATCGACTTCATATGTTTCATCCGAAGTCTATTCGCTCATCCCTAATTCTGAACATTCAGGAATTTTTTACATCCATTTAAAGGTCACAATTGCTCATTTCTTATGTTGACCTGCAATCTGCTGGCCAAAATAAGAATTGCAGCTTAAATACCCTTGGTCTCTTCAGTAAGGCCTCATGCACACGACCGTTGTGTGCATCCGTGTCCGTTCTGTTTTCCGTGATTTTCTGCAGACCCATTGACTTTCAATGGGTCCGTTAAAAACTCGGAAAATGCACCGTTGTTCATCTGCGTCCGTGATCAGTGTTTCCTGTCTGACAAAAAAATATGACCTGTCCTATTTTTTTTGACTGACAACGGTTCGCGGACCCATTCAAGTCAATGGGTCCGTGAAAAAACACTGATGCACACAAGGTTGTCATCCGCGTCCGTGATCCGTGTCCGTAGGCTACTTTCACACAGACGGATCACAGATCCGTCTGCATAAAAGCTTTTTCAGAGCTGAGTTTTCACTTCGTGAAAACTCTGATCCGACAGTATATTCTAACACAGAGGCGTTCCCATAGTGATGGGGACGCTTCAAGTTAGAATATACTAAGAACTGTGTACATGACTGCCCCCTGCTGCCTGGCAGCACCTGATCTCTTACAGGGGGCTGTGATCTGCACAATTAACCCCTCAGCTGCCACACCTGAGGGGTTAATTGTGAGTATCATAGCCCCCTGTAAGAGATCAGGTGCTACCAGGCAGGAGGGGGCAGACCCCCCTCCCTCCCTTCCCAGTTTTAAATTCATTGGTGGCCAGTGTGGCCTCCCCTCTCCCCCTCCCCTCCTAATTAAAATCCCCCCCTATATACTATGGCCCCAGTTGTGCCCCCATCTTTATATTATGGCCCCAGTTGTGCCCCCATCTTTATATTATGGCCCCAGTTGGTGGCAGGGGAGAGTTCCGATCGGAGTCCCAGTTTAATCGCTGGGGCTCTGATCGGTAACCATGGCAACCAGGACACTACTGCAGTCCTGGCTGCCATGGTTACTTAGCAATTTTAGAAGCATTATACTTACCTTGCTGTCTGTGCCCGGCCGGGCGCTCCTCCTACTGGTAAGTGAAAGGTCTGTGCGGCGCATTGCTTATAGCACAGACCTGTCCCTTACCAGTAGGAGGAGAGCCCAGCCGGTCACAGACAGCGCAGGTAAGTATAATGCTTCTAAAATTGCTAAGTAACCATGGCAGCCAGGACTGCAGTAGCGTCCTGGTTGCCATGGTTACCGATCGGAGCCCCAGCGATTAAACTGGGACTCCGATCGGAACTCTCCCCTGCCACCAACTGGGGCCATAATATAAAGATGGGGGCACAACTGGGGCCATAATATAAAGATGGGGGATTTTAATTAAGAGGGGGGGGGGGAGGGGAGGCCGCACTGGCCACCAATGAATTTAATACAGGGGAGGGAGGGAGAGGGGGTCTGCCCCCTCCTGCCTGGCAGCACCTGATCTCTTACAGGGGGCTATGATACGCACAATTAACCCCTCAGGTGCGGCACCTGAGGGGTTAATTGTGCGGATCACACCCCCCTGTAAGAGATCGGGTGCTGCCAGGCAGCAGTCATGTACACAGTATATACTGTCGGATCTGAGTTTTCACAATATAACTCAAATCCGATGGTATATTTTAACATAGAGGCGTTCCCATGGTGATGGGGACGCTTCAAGTTAAAATATACCATCAGATTGGAGAAAACTCCGATCCGATGGTATAATAGGGACTCCTGACTTTACATTGAAAGTCAATGGGGGATGGATCCGTTTGCAATTGCACCATATTGTGTCAACGTCAAACGGATCCGTCCCCATTGACTTGCATTGTAAGTCAGGACGGATCCGTTTGGCTCCGCCCGTACGTACCGATTCCAGTCACTCAGCTGCGGTGCGGGCGGCACTTACTGACGTCACGCGCCTGCTCCTCCCACTAGGCGGCGCAGTAGCGTGACGTACAGTGAGTGAGTGAGTGAGTGCCGCTTCTTGAAAAGAAGCCTGCTGTGAGGATCCGGGACAGTAGGTCGACTCGGGTGCAATGTGGTTAAATTAAACAAACAATTTTTTTTTACAATGGGGACAGTGACAGTGTGGATGGTCAGTGGGGGGGGTGGGCATTAATTACAATGGGGGGCGGGGCCACTGTCACTGTGGGAGACATAAAAATGGGGGCCACTGTCACTGTGGGAGACATTAAGTTTAATAAGGATCACTATGGACATTATTTAGAATGGAGGCTGCTGTGGGTGTCATTATAACTGTATAATGTCTGATAGGCCTAGTCCTGAGCTGAGTTATATTACCCTGCCCATGCCCTGTATAATAATGTACCCATCCCTGATACCCCTTAGTTATATTACCCCGCTGGGGTAATATAACTAAGGGGTATCAGGGTACATTATTATACAGGGCAGGGTAATATAACTCAGGACTAGGCCTATCAGACATTATACAGTTATGACGACACCCACAGCAGCCTCCATTCTAAAGAATGTCCATAGTGATCCTTATTAAAAATAATGTCCCCCCACAGGCAGGCAGTGTGGGCGGCGGCGCTCACTCACTGTACCTCACGCGCCGCATGACGTACAGTGAGTGAGGTGAGCACCGCCGCCCGCACTGCCTGCCTGTTACCGCCCGCCTGGAGCAGTGCTGAAAAAGAAGCCTGCTGTGAGTGAGAGCCTGAGTCTGTGGGACAGTGCGTCACTGTGACCGTCTGTGCAATGTGGTTACACATTTTTTACAATGGGGAGACACTTATTTCATCGAGCAGTTTTAAGGGGGGGGGGGTTTTGACACTCGCCCTGAGAGAAATTTTACCTAGAAACTGCACGGCATCTAAAGGCTTTAAAGGGAACCTGTCACCGGGATTTTGGGTATAGAGCTGAGGACATGGGTTGCTAGATGGCCACTAGCACATCCGCAATATGCAGTCCCCATAGCTCTGTGTGCTTTTATTGTGTATAAAAACAGATTTGATACATATGCAAATTAACCGGAAATGAGTCAGGGCTTGAAAATATGACTCTTCTCTGGTCACACAAGTAAGATATGACTTATGTTAATTTTCATATGATATCAAATCGTTTTTTTACACAATAAAAGCACACAGAGCTACGGGGACTGGGTATTGCGGATGTGTTAGCTGCCATCTAGCAACCCATGTCTTCAGCTCTATACCCAAAATCCCAGTGACAGGTTCTCTTTAATTACCGTGATCAGCATTAATGCTGGTCGCAGTAATTAGCCACAGGTCTCTGCTGTTTGAAACAGCAGAGACCCGCCGGCCATGACGTTCGCTGCACGTGCGAGCACCATGTTTGCTCATCGCCGTACATTTATGACGCTGGTAGCAAAGTGGTTAAGTCACACACTTAATAGAAACACAAACTGAAAATCAGAAATGCGAAACGCTCACAAACTCACATTGTTTGTCTGCTTCTATAGGTGCTGCTACTAGGGATCGACCGATATAGATTTTTTAGGGCAGATACCGATAATCTGTGAACTTTCAGGCCGATAGCCAATAATTTATACCGATATTCTGTGAAAATAAAATTCCTCCACAAATCTGCTGAAAATGAATAGGTTTATTGTTAACGTGTATTTTTTTTTTTGTAAATCCTTCTTTTTCATTTATAATTAATATTTTGTTGTTTTTTTTTTTTCTTTACTAACTAGTAGCCCCCTTAGGGACTAGAACCCTTGTCCTATTCACCCTGATAGATCTCTGTCAGGGTGAATAGGACTTCGAACGGTCCCTGCTGCTCTGTGCTTTGTGCACACAGCAGCAGGGAGCCGACTATGGCAGCCAGAGCTTCAGTAGCATCCTGGCTGCCAATGTAACTGATCAGAGCCCCAGGCTTACACTGCTGGGGCTCCGGTGGGAACTGCCACTGAGGAGGAGGGGGAGAGGGGACCCTGTGGCCACTGGCACCAATGATTAATCCTGGGAGGCTTGGGGGGGGGGGGGGGGGGGGGGGGGGGGGGGGCGCACTGTACCACCAATGAAGATACCTCTCATTAATTCATATACAGGAGGCGGGAGCTGGCTGCAGAAATCACATAGCCGGCTCCTGACCTCTATGACAGGGAGCTGCGATCTGCTGCAGTTAACCCCTCAGGTGCCAACTACCGCAGATCGCAGCTCCCTGTCATAGAGGTCGGGAGCCGGCTATGTGATTTCTGCAGCCAGCTCCCGCCTCCTGTATATGAATTAATGAGCGGTATCTTCATTGGTGGTGCTGGGGCCACAGCCCCTCCCCTCTTGTCCTCTCATTGGTGGCAGCGGCACAGGGGGGAGGGAGGACTGCTTCCTTCTTCCCTGTGCTGCTGAGGGAACACGGAGAGCGCTGACAGCAGCGCGATCCTTGTTCCCGATTCGCTATCGGTACAGCCGCAAAATAGATGCAGATAACGGTCAAAATCCTGAATATCGGATGATAATATCGGTAAAACCGATAATCGGTCGATCCCTAGCTGCTACCAAACAATTTCAAACCAGGCTGCTTTTTTTTTTCTCCTCTGGATTCAAAATGACCATTGATACGAAAGGAGATCCCTAAGTGCCCCAGGACATGAGCGGCTGTGTGCAAGTGACCACTACTCCATTCACACAAACGTATTCAGTACGAGAAGTACGCTCCATACAGCAAAGGTATTACCCCTGCTGAATGCTGCTCCTATGACACAGATCCACAGCGTTCTAAACCATTTACAATGCACACTTCAGCTAAAATGAGTTGGACTCGCATAATGCCTTCAGTACAGTTGAGGTGGGGCATCATAATGCTGCGGCTCTGTGTCACACCAGCAACTTGTTCAGGTGGGGAAATGCGAATACATTTCTGTGACACTACCCTTGAGTACAGCCCTCACAATAGGAGAACTCTCACACACTCTCATGATAGTTGGGGGCCCCAGGACCCAGCAGCAGGTCTGCCCAAACACCCCCAAAATGGTGAACAACCCGTTGGAAGCTAGATAGACCAGGTCTTTCCTGTCACTCATGTAAGGCTATATGGACATCAGTGATTTAACCAGTTACATAGGTTTTTGGACCAGTGATGCAAAGGCACCTAGCCAGAGGGCCGCACACACGCGGCACAGAAGACCTTCCTCTCCACACAGTCCACTGCAGCGCTTCCCTCACCTGTTGGCTCCAGTGACAACCACAACCTTCCTCATGGCGGCGCCTCTCGTTCCACAAGGCAGTCAGGAAGCACAGGCGACTGGAGCTACTAACTAGGCGGGGTCAGCACCAGGACAGCGAGCACCGCCTCATACCTATGGCTGCTTGTGACTGACAGAGCCGATGAGGAGAGGCGGGAACACGTCCTTACAGCTAGGGAGCGTGTGAGCCGAGGATCATACGATGGGCGGGGCTCGGGGTGGAAGCAGCCAATGAGCTGCGTTATTCGCTGCTCAGGCGTCGCCTGGGAATGACGGGCGGCTGTTATACTGTGTAATTGCGTCCACTGAACCTACTTGACAAGACTGCGGTTGTGATCAGTCAGTGCGATTTGAAGGCAGTCTTTTTGCTACATATTTACCGAATGTTGCACATCGTTTTGTGGAAAAAAAAGTCACGCAAATATTTGTACTTTAGGTACTGAATTTGTACATTTCTATAAAAAAAAATAGCTCTGAAGTGGGGGGGGGTAAAATGAGAGTGACAAGGGGGGGAGAAGAGAGTGAGGAGGGAGAAGAGAAGAGAGTGAGGGGGGAGAAGAGAGTGAGGAGGGAGGGGAGAAGAGAGTGAGGAGGGAGGGGAGAAGAGAGTGACGGGGGGGGGGGGAAGAGAGTGAGGAGGGAGGGGAGAAGAGAGTGAGGAGGGAGGGGAGAAGAGAGTGAGGAGGGAGGGGAGAAGAGAAGAGAGTGAGGAGGGAGGGGAGAAGAGAAGAGAGTGAGGAGGGAGGGGAGAAGAGAAGAGAGTGAGGAGGGAGGGGAGAAGAGAGTGAGGAGGGAGGGGGGGAGGAGGGAGGGGAGAAGAGAGGGAGGAGGGAGGGGAGAAGAGAGGGAGGGGGAAGAGAGGGAGGAGGGAGGGGAGAAGAGAGTGAGGAGGGAGAAGAGTGAGGAGGGAGAAGAGTGAGGAGGGAGGGGAGAAGAGAAGAGAGTGACGAGGGAGGGGAGAAGAGAGTGACGAGGGAGGGGAGAAGAGAGTGACGAGGGAGGGGAGAAGAGAGTGACGAGGGAGGGGAGAAGAGAGTGACGAGGGAGGGGAGAAGAGAGTGACGAGGGAGGGGAGGGGAGAAGAGAGTGACGAGGGAGGGGAGAAGAGAGTGACGAGGGAGGGGAGAAGAGAGTGACGAGGGAGGGGAGAAGAGAGTGACGAGGGAGGGGAGAAGAGAGTGACGAGGGAGGGGAGAAGAGAGTGACGAGGGAGGGGAGAAGAGTGACGAGGGAGGGGAGAAGAGAGTGACGAGGGAGGGGAGAAGAGAGTGACGAGGGAGGGGAGAAGAGAGTGACGAGGGAGGGGAGAAGAGAGTGACGAGGGAGGGGAGAAGAGAGTGACGAGGGAGGGGAGAAGAGAGTGACGAGGGAGGGGAGAAGAGAGTGACGAGGGAGGGGAGAAGAGAGTGAGGAGGGAGGGGAGAAGAGAGTGACGAGGGAGGGGAGAAGAGAGTGACGAGGGAGGGGAGAAGAGAGTGACGAGGGGGGAGAGAAGAGAGTGAGGAGGGAGGGGAGAAGAGAGTGACGAGGGAGGGGAGAAGAGAGTGACGAGGGAGGGGAGAAGAGAGTGACGAGGGAGGGGAGAAGAGAGTGACGAGGGAGGGGAGAAGAGAGTGACGAGGGAGGGGAGAAGAGAGTGACGAGGGAGGGGAGAAGAGAGTGACGAGGGAGGGGAGAAGAGAGTGACGAGGGGGGAGAGAAGAGAGTGACGAGGGAGGGGAGAAGAGAGTGACGAGGGAGGGGAGAAGAGAGTGACGAGGGGGGAGAGAAGAGAGTGAGGAGGGAGTCCCCAGAGCCAGAGACCAGATCATCTTATTGTCCTGGTGGTAAGTAGACAATGCAATATGTTCATTATTTAATTGTTTAGTTATTAATACTACATTGGAGACTAATTTACCTCACATTTAGGGTCCATTCACACATCCGTGTGTGTTTTGCGGACCGCACATTGCCGGCACTAAGAGAATATGCCTATTCTTGTCCGCTATTGCGGACAAGAATAGGACATGTTCTATTTTTTTCAGGATCGGAATTGCGGATAGAAATGTATGGGTCCGCAATTCCGTTCCGCAAAAAGACAGCTACAAGAAGCTAGATTAACCGTAAGTGAAACATAGCAGTTCTTTTCATTTAAAAGCTGAGAAAGGGGTGGAACATATGTGATGTCATGATATGGGCAGATCATCTGATAGGAGGGGGGGCGGAAATTTTTATCTTGCCTAGGGCGGCAAAAATCCTTGCACCGGCCCTGGAAGTGGCCTGTTGTGTGCCTCAGCAGGGCGCCCGTCTTCTTGTTACTGAACTGTGACTAGAGAAATAAGAAGTGTCCTGTCCATACAGAACCCGCATCCAGAATTTCTAGTGAAAATGGGCATGCAAAAAAAGTCTGCACGTTTTCAAAACCACAAGCGGTGAAAAAAGTACTGTAGGGCCTACATACCTCCCAACTGTCCCAGATCCGGCAGGATAGTCCTACATTAACCCGTTTAGGACACAGCCTTATTTCACCTTAACCGCCTCCGGACCGCCTAACGCAGGATCGCGTTCCGGAGGCGGCAGCCCTGCGCAGAGTCACGCATATATGCGTCATCTCGCGAGACGCGAGATTACCTGTGAACGCGCACACA
This sequence comes from Bufo bufo, assembly GCF_905171765.1. Taxonomy (NCBI): domain Eukaryota; kingdom Metazoa; phylum Chordata; class Amphibia; order Anura; family Bufonidae; genus Bufo; species Bufo bufo. The sequence continues at coordinate 121,132,914 of NC_053397.1, forward strand.
CAGGCGCGCGCACTCACAGGATCGGAAGGTAAGCGAGTGGATCTCCAGCCTGCCAGCGGCGATCGTTCGCTGGCAGGCTGGAGATGTGATTTTTTTTTAACCCCTAACAGGTATATTACACGCTGTTTTGATAACAGCGTCTAATATACCTGCTACCTGGTCCTCTGGTGGTCCCCTTTGTTTGGATCGACCACCAGAGGACACAGGTAGCTCAGTAAAGTAGCACCAAACACCACTACACTACACTACACCCCCCCCTGTCACTTATTAACCCCTTATGAACCCCTGATCACCCCATATAGACTCCCTGATCACCCCCCTGTCATTGATCACCCCCCTGTAAGGCTGCATTCAGATGTCCGTATGATTTTTACGGATCCACTGATACATGGATCGGATCCGCTAAACACATACGGACATCTGAATGGAGCCTTATAGGGGGGTGATCAATGACAGGGGGGTGATCACCCCATATAGACTCCCTGATCACCCCCCTGTCATTGATCACCCCCCTGTCAGGCTCCATTCAGACATTTTTTGGCCCAAGTTAGCGGAAATTATTATTTTTTTCTTACAAAGTCTCATATTCCACTAACTTGTGTCAAAAAATAAAATCTCACATGAACTCACCATACCCCTCACGGAATCCAAATGCGTAAAATTTTTTAGACATTTATATTCCAGACTTCTTCTCACGCTTTAGGGCCCCTAGAATGCCAGGGCAGTATAAATACCCCACATGTGACCCCATTTCGGAAAGAAGACACCCCAAGGTATTCCGTGAGTGGCATATTGAGTCCATGAAAGATTGAAATTTTTGTCCCAAGTTAGCGGAAAGGGAGACTTTGTGAGAAAAAAAAAAGAATAAATCAATTTCCGCTAACTTGTGGCCAAAAATTTTTTTTTATATGAACTCGCCATGCCCCTCATTGAATACCTTGGGGTGTCTTCTTTCCAAAATGGGGTCACATGTGGGGTATTTATACTGCCCTGGCATTCTAGGGGCCCTAAAGCGTGAGAAGAAGTCTGGGATCCAAATGTCTAAAAATGCCCTCATAAAGGAATGTGGGCCCCTTTGCGCATCTAGGCTGCAAAAAAGTGTCACACATCTGGTATCGCCGTACTCAGGAGAAGTTGGGCAATGTGTTTTGGGGTGTCATTTTACATATACCCATGCTGGGTGAGATAAATATCTTGGTCAAATGGCAACTTTGTATAAAAAATGGGAAAAGTTGTCTTTTGCCAAGATATTTCTCTCACCCAGCATGAGTATATGTAAAAAGACACCGCAAAACACATTCCCCAACTTCTCCTGAGTACGGAGATACCACATGTGTGACACTTTTTTGCAGCCTAGGTGGGCAAAGGGGCCCACATTCCAAAGAGCATCTTTCGGATTTCACAGGTCATTTACCTACTTACCACACATTAGGGCCCCTGGAAAATGCCAGGGCAGTATAACTACCCCACAAGTGACCCTATTTTGGAAAGAAGACACCCCAAGGTATTCCGTGAGGGGCATGGCGAGTTCCTATAATTTTTTATTTTTTGTCACAAGTTAGCGGAAAATGATGATTTTTTTTTTTTTTTTTTTTCTTACAAAGTCTCATATTCCACTAACTTGTGACAAAAAATAAAAACTTCCATGAACTCACTATGCCCATCACGAAATACCTTGGGGTGTCTTCTTTCCAAAATGGGGTCACTTGTGGGGTAGTTATACTGCCCTGGCATTCTAGGGGCCCAAATGTGTGGTAAGAAGTTTGAAATCAAAATGTGTAAAAAATGACCGGTGAAATCCGAAAGGTGCTCTTTGGAATATTGGCCCGTTTGCCCACCTAGGCTGCAAAAAAGTGTCACACATGTGGTATCTCCATACTCAGGAGAAGTTGGGGAATGTGTTTTGGGGTGTCATTTTACATATACCCTGTCACGGAACCATGAACCAGACGTACCACAAGAGATAAGTGAAAATAAGAAGGCTTTATTGAAAATAAAGCTGTAAAGCAAAAGTCCAAGCGGATGGTGAAACCGAAGCAGAGTCTTTGAGAGGCCAGGAACCAGAAGGGTAGTCAGACGAAGCCAGGATCAGGAACCAGCAGGGTAGTCAGACGAAGCCAGGATCAGGAACCAGCAGGGTAGTCAGACGAAGCCAGGATCAGGAACCAGAAGCAGCAGCAGTCTTAGAAGCATGTGAACACAGAAGGACCAAGCAAGGAACTGAAGCCACAGACCTCCTATATATATGAGCTAGGCATCCAGCTCCTCCCAGTGGGAAGGAGGAGCCGCAGGGTGGAAGGCTACAAGAAACCCAGAAACCAAGATGGCCGCCAGCACATGTCAAACGAAGGAGAACAGCAAGAAGGTAAGACCATGACAGTACCTCCCCCTCAAGGGCCCCTCCTCCGCGGAGCAAAAAACGGTTTCTGAGGGAAGCGTGCGTGGAAGGCTCGGAGCAAGGCAGGAGCATGGACATCTGCGGAGGGAACCCAGGAACGCTCCTCTGGACCATAACCACGCCAATGGACCAAAAACTGCACCCGACCGCGGACCAGGCGTGAGTCCAGGATATTGCTCACCTCATACACCTCACGATTGCCCACTCGGACCGGACGAGGCGGAGGAACCGAGGAAGTGAAACGATTACACACCAGTGGCTTCAACAGGGAGACATGAAACACGTTAGAGATCCGCATGCCAGGAGGAAGCGCAAGGGCATAGGCTACCGGGTTTACCCTGCGAAGCACTCGGAAGGGACCAACAAAGCGAGGCGCCAGCTTGGGAGTGGGCACTCGAAGGTTGAGGTTGCGGGTGGACAACCATACACGGTCTCCGACCTGGTAGGAAGGAGCAGGCGCTCGTCTGCGATCAGCCTGGAGTCTCTGGCGCTGCGCAGAGGCCTCAAGGGACTTCTGGATCTGTACCCAAGAAGCACGTAGGACGGAAAGGTGATCCTCCACAGCCGGAATATTCTGGGGAGAGAATACCTCCGGTAACACGGCAGGTTGGAACCCATAATTGGCCATGAAGGGAGACGTCCCAGAGGAAGAGTTCACCGCCGTGTTCCTGGCAAACTCAGCCCAAGGCAGGAGGTCAACCCAATTGTCTTGGTGATCGGAGACATAGCAACGAAGGAATTGCTCCAAGGCCTGATTGGATCGTTCTGCGGCCCCATTGGACTGAGGGTGGTAGGCCGAGGAGAAGGAGAGATGAATCCCCAACTGGGAGCAAAAGGCGCGCCAGAACCTGGACACAAACTGACTCCCCCGATCCGACACAATCTCCTTGGGCAAACCGTGCAACCGGAAGACCTCCCTGGCAAAAATCGTGGCCAACTCTTGTGCAGAGGGTAACTTCTTGAGAGGAACACAGTGGCACATTTTGGAAAACCGATCCACAATCATGAGAATGACCGTATGGCCTCGGGATGCAGGGAGGTCCACAATGAAATCCATCCCCAGGTGTGACCATGGGCGCTCCCCGGTGGCTATGGGTTGCAGAAGGCCCAACGGAAGGTGCCGAGGGGACTTACTCTGGGCACAAACGGAGCATGCCGCTACATATGCGGCGATGTCGGAACGTAGGGAAGGCCACCAGAACAGACGTGAAACAGCCCAGGACAGCTGATTCTTTCCAGGATGCCCCGCGGTCTTGGAGTTATGGTAGGTTCGCAACAACCGAGTGCGCAACTCCTCAGGCACAAAACATCTGCCGTTGGGTCTCCCAGAGGGAGCACCAGATTGAGCCGCCAAAATCTGCTCACCCAGGGGAGAGGTCAGGCTGGTGCGAATGGCGGCCAGGATCTGATTCGGAGGTATGACCGAAGTCGGAATCGACTCCTCCCTGGACAGCTCGGAGTACTGCCGTGATAGGGCATCCGCCCTGATGTTCTTGGAACCGGGTAGGTAGGAGACCACGTAATTAAAACGTGACAAGAACAGAGCCCATCTGGCCTGACGTGGTGTCAATCTCTTGGCCTCAGAAAGGTAGGTCAGATTCTTATGGTCCGTCAGGATGAGAACCGGAACCAGCGAACCCTCGAGCAAGTGCCTCCATTCTTTAAGGGCCTGCACGATGGCCAATAACTCCCTGTCACCAATCTGATAGTTGCACTCCGCGGAAGACAGTTTCCGGGAGTAAAACCCACAAGGAAGCAGAGGACCCTCTGGTGTTCTACGCTGAGACAGAAGGGCGCCTACTCCCGTCTCAGACGCGTCCACCTCGAGGACAAAGGGCAACCCAGGGTTGGGATGCGACAGAATCGGAGCCGACACAAAAGCGGACTTTAGGGCCTCAAAAGCTCGGATGGCCTCGAGCGGCCAGACCTGGGAATTACTGCCCTTCCTGGTCAGATCCGTGAGAGGCTTGGCCAGCATGGAAAAGTCCCTGATGAACTTCCGATAATAATTGGCGAAGCCCAAAAAGCGCTGCAGGGAACGAAGACCACTGGGCTGGGGCCACTGTAAGACAGCCGAAACCTTCTCAGGATCCATGGAGAACCCCTCAGCGGAAATGATGTAACCTAAGAAGGTTACCTGGGATCGGTGAAATTCGCATTTCTCAAGCTTACCGAACAGCTTGTTCTCTCGTAACCGTTGCAACACTCGTCTGACATCCAGAATGTGGGCCTCCATGGATTCAGAATATACCAAGATGTCATCCAAATAGACCACCACACACTGCTGCAACAGGTCACGGAAAACATCGTTGATGAATTCCTGAAAGACTGCGGGCGCATTGCACAACCCAAAGGGCATAACCAAGGATTCATAATGACCGGTCCTGGTGTTAAACGCGGTCTTCCACTCATCGCCCGCCTTGATCCTTACCAGGTTATATGCCGCCCTCAGGTCGAGTTTGGTAAAGACCGTGGCCCCTTTAAGGCGATCGAACAGCTCGGAAATCAAGGGTATCGGGTAAGCGTTCTTGATCGTGATGCGATTGAGACCCCTGTAATCGATGCAAGGCCTCAACTCACCGCCCTTCTTTTTCACAAAGAAAAATCCAGCCCCTGCCGGGGACGAGGATTTGCGAATGTGTCCGCGTGAAAGCGCCTCCCTCACGTACTCCTCCATGGCCTCATTCTCCGCTACCGACAGTGGATAGACTTTGCCACGAGGAGGAACGGCACCAGGTTGTAACTCTATGGCACAATCGTATGGGCGGTGCGGAGGTAGGGCAACCGCGCGCACCTTATCGAATACATCCCGGTACTCCTCGTATTCAGGAGGCAACAGAGAGTCCGAGGAAGTACACAGCAACTTGACAGACCCATGGATGCAACTAGCCCCACACTGCGGTGACCACGAGAGGATCTCGGCCGATCTCCAATCGAAAGTCGGATTATGCTTCTGGAGCCAGGGGTACCCCAAGACCACCGAGTAGTGTGGAGACGAAATAACCTGGAGGCAGACCGACTCTCTGTGAACGGCACCAATGGCTATCCCCACTGGAAGGGTCTCATGAGTCACGTGTGGCGGCAGAAGGGGTCTGCCGTCTATCGCCTCAAGAGCCAGTGGAGAACCTCGAGCCTGCAGAGGAATGGAATTGGCGGCAGCGAACACACTATCAATGAACAAACCACCAGCACCAGAGTCCACCAACGCCTGGGTCGTCACCGAGCCCCCGACCCAGGAGAGGACAACAGTGATCAGTGGTTTGTCAACACGGGAAACCGGGGACGAGGAGACTCCACCCAAGATCTGCCCCCGACAGGATCTCAGGTGCGAGCGTTCTCCCGGACGGTTCGGACATGCCAACCGAAAATGCCCGCCGAGACCACAGTACATGCATCGGCCCTCGCGTCTCCGGAGTACCCTCTCCCCCTCGGACAGGCGAGCAAACCCCAGCTGCATGGGTACACCCCCAGACAAGTCATCCCCAGGAGGCGTGGGAGGAGAGGGAGGCACGGGTGGGACAGCAAACGTAGGCGCCAATCTGTTAGAAGACCTCCGCAGGCTCTCCTTAAAGGAAGGTCTCTCCCTGAGTCTGGTGTCAATCAAAATCAGGAAAGAAATAAGAGACTCGAGCTCCACTGGTAGGTCCTTAGCTGCAACCTCATCCTTCAAGGCATCCGAGAGACCATGAGAGAAAGCAGCGACCAGAGCCTCATTATTCCAGCCCACCTCTGCTGCCAGGGTACGAAACTCAATGGCGTATTCAGCTACGGATCGTGAACCCTGTCTGATGGACATAAGGAGCTTCGCAGCAGAGGCAGCACGAGCCGGCACATCGAATACCTTCCGAAGAGAAGCAACAAAACCGGAAAACTCGGCAACCACCGGATTGTTGTTCTCCCATAAAGGGCTGGCCCAGGCCAAGGCCTTGTCCGAGAGCAGCGAGATCAAGAAGCCCACCTTTGATCTCTCAGTAGGAAAGGCATGTGGCAGCAACTCGAAATAAATGCCCACCTGGTTAAGGAAACCTCGGCACTGAGTTGGCTCTCCCCCAAAGCGCTGTGGAAGAGGGGCAGAACCGGTCATACCCCAAAACACCGCAGGCGCAACAACAGGTGTCGGGGTAGACTCTGGCGCAACAACCGGAGCGGCAGTAGGAGCGACAACCGACCCATCGGCAACGGGAGCGAAATGAGCCGTGCGTTCAAGCAGGGTTAGCAACGCCACAGCGAACCGACCCAACAGGTGATCCTGCTGATCAAGTCTGGCAACCAGCATGGGTAGCGAGGATGGCCCTGTACCGTCAGAATTCATGGCTTGGTCCTAATGTCACGGAACCATGAACCAGACGTACCACAAGAGATAAGTGAAAATAAGAAGGCTTTATTGAAAATAAAGCTGTAAAGCAAAAGTCCAAGCGGATGGTGAAACCGAAGCAGAGTCTTTGAGAGGCCAGGAACCAGAAGGGTAGTCAGACGAAGCCAGGATCAGGAACCAGCAGGGTAGTCAGACGAAGCCAGGATCAGGAACCAGCAGGGTAGTCAGACGAAGCCAGGATCAGGAACCAGAAGCATCAGCAGTCTTAGAAGCATGTGAACACAGGAGGACCAAGCAAGGAACTGAAGCCACAGACCTCCTATATATATGAGCTAGGCATCCAGCTCCTCCCAGTGGGAAGGAGGAGCCGCAGGGTGGAAGGCTACAAGAAACCCAGAAACCAAGATGGCCGCCAGCACATGTCAAACGAAGGAGAACAGCAAGAAGGTAAGACCATGACATACCCATGCTGGGTGAGAGAAATATCTTGGCAAAAGACAACTTTTCCCATTTTTTTTATACAAAGTTGGCATTTGACCAAGATATTTATCTCACCCAGCATGGGTATGTGTAAAATGACACCCCAAAACACATTCCCCAACTTCTCCTGAGTACGGCGATACCACGTGTGGCACTTTTTTGCAGCCTAGGTGGGCAAAGAGGCCCACATTCCAAAGAGCACCTTTCGGATTTCACCGGTCATTTTTTACACATTTTGATTTCAAACTACTTACCACACATTTGGGCCCCTAGAATGCCAGGGCAGTATAACTACCCCACAAGTGATCCCATTTTGGAAAGAAGACACCCCAAGGTATTCGCTGATGGGCATAGTGAGTTCATAGAAGTTTTTATTTTTTGTCACAAGTTAGTGGAATATGAGACTTTGTAAGAAAAAAATAAAAATAAAAAATCATCATTTTCCACTAACTTGTGACAAAAAATAAAAAGTTCTATGAACTCACTATGCCCATCAGCGAATACCTTAGGGTGTCTACTTTCCGAAATGGGGTCATTTGTGGGGTGTTTGTACTGTCTGGGCATTGTAGAACCTCAGGAAACATGACAGGTGCTCAGAAAGTCAGAGCTGCTTCAAAAAGCGGAAATTCACATTTTTGTACCATAGTTTGTAAACGCTATAACTTTTACCCAAACCATTTTTTTTTTTTACCCAAACATTTTTTTTTATCAAAGACATGTAGAACAATAAATTTTGAGAAAAATTTATATATGGATGTGTTTTTTTTTTTGCAAAATTTTACAACTGAAAGTGAAAAATGTCATTTTTTTGCAAAAAAATCGTTAAATTTCGATTAATAACAAAAAAAAGTAAAAATGTCAGCAGCAATGAAATACCACCAAATGAAAGCTCTATTAGTGAGAAGAAAAGGAGGTAAAATTCATTTGGGTAGTAAGTTGCATGACCGAGCAATAAACGGTGAAAGTAGGGTAGGTCAGAAGTGTAAAAAGTGGGCCGGTCTTTAAGGGTGTTTAATCTATAGGGGCTGAGGTGGTTAAAGGGCTTCTGTCACCCCCAAAAGCCTTCTTTTTTTTTTTTTTTGGGCTTTTTAAAATCGTTATTTATCGACTATTCCCTATATAGGGATCTTACCTTTTTCTGTGGTTTCTTTTCCTTAAAAAAACGATCTTTTAAAATATGCTAATCGCTTCACTACCAGCAAGTAGGGCATCTACTTGCTGGTAGCCACCGCAAAAAACCGCCCCCTCCTCTTGTTGATTGACAGGGCCAGCAGCGATCTCCTCCTCCGGCCAGCCCTGTCTGCATTTCAAAAATCGTGCACCTGTCTTGATTCGGCGCAGGCGCTCTGAGAGAAGGAGGCTCGCCTCCTCAGAACTCCCTCAGTGCGCCTGCGCCGATGACATCACCGAAAGAGAAGACGTCATCGGCGCAGGCGCACTGAGGGAGTACTGAGGAGGCGAGCCTCCTTCTCTCAGAGCGCCTGCGCCGAATCAAGACAGGCGCGCGATTTTTGAAATGCAGACAGGCCCATATAGGGAATAGTCCTTAAATAACGATTTTAAAAAGCCCAAAAAAAATAAATATAGGGTTTTGGGGGTGACAGAAGCCCTTTAAGGACCAGGCCATTTTTTTCAAATCTGACCAGTGTCACTTTATGTGGTGATAATTTTAAAACGCTTTAAACTATCCAGGCCATTCTGAGATTGTTTTTTTCGTCACATATTGTACTTCAAGACACTGGTAAAATGAAGTAAAAAAAAATCATATTTAGCAAAAATTTGTAAAAAATTTCAAATTTCCAAGTTTCAATTTCTCTACTTCTATAATACATAGTAATACCTCCAAAAAATAGTTATTACTTTACATTCCTTTATATGTCTACTTCATGTTTGTATCATTTTGGGAATGATATTTTATTTTTTGGGGATGTTACAAGGCTTAGAAGTTTAGAAGCAAATCTTGAAATTTTTCAGAGATTTTCAAAAACCCAATTTTTAGGGACCAGTTCAGGTCTGAAGTCGCTTTGCGAGGCTTTCATAATAGAAACCATCCAAAAATGACCCCATTCTATAAACTACACCCCTCAAGGTATTCAAAACTGATTTTACAAACGTGGTTAAACCTTTAGGTGTTCCACAAGAATTAATGGAAAATAGAGATACAATTTCTAAATTTCACTTTTGGCAGATTTTCCATTTTAATAATTTTTTTTCAGTTACAAAGCAAGGGTTAACAGCAAAACCAAACTCAAAATTTATGGCCCTGATTCTGTAGTTTACAGAAACACCCCATATGTGGTCGTAAACCGCTGTACGGGCACACAACAGGGCACAGAAGGAAAGGAATGCCATACGGTTTTTGAAAGGCAGGTTTTGCTGGACTGTTTTTTTCTACACTGTCCCATTTGAAGCCCCCCTGATGCACCCCTAGAGTAGAAACTCCATAAAAGTGACCCCCATCTAAGAAACTACACCCCTCAAGGTATTCAAAACTGATTTTACAATCTTTGTTAACCCTTTAGGTGTTCCACAAGAATTAATGGAATGTAAAATAGAGATACAATTTCAAAATTTCACTTTTTGGCAGATTTTCCATTTAAATTTTTTTTTTTTTTTGACTTTTACAAAGCAAGGGTTAACAGCCAAACAAAACTCAATATTTATGGCCCTGATTCTTTAGTTTACAGAAACACCCCATATGTGGTCGTAAACTGCTGTATGGGCACACGGCAGGGCGCAGAAGGAAAGGAATGCCATACGGTTTTTGGAAGGCAGATTTTGCTGGACTGTTTTTTTTTTACACCATGTCCCATTTGAAGCCCCCCTGATGCAACCCTAGAGTAGAAACTCCATAAAAGTGACCCCATCTAAGAAACTACACCCCTCAAGGTATTCAAAACTGATTATACAAACGTCGTTAACCCTTTAGGTGTTCCACAAGAGTTATTGGCAAATGGAGATTAAATTTCAGAATTTAAATTTTTTAGCAAATTTTCCATTTTAATCCATTTTTTCTAGTAACAAAGCAAGGGTTAAAAGTCAAACAAAACTCAATATTGCCCAGATTCTGTAGTTTACAGAAACACCTCATATGTGGTCGTAAACTACTGTACGGGCACACGGCAGGGCGCAGAAGGAAAGGAATGCCATACGGTTTTTGGAAGGCAGATTTTGCTGGACTTTTTTTTTTTACACCATGTCCCATTTGAAGCCCCCCTGATGCACCCCTAGAGTAGAAACCCCAAAAAAGTTACCCCATTTTAGAAACTACGGGATAGGGTGGAAGTTTTTGTTCGTACTAGTTTAGGGTATATATGATTTTTGGTTGCTCTATATTACACTTTTTGTGAGGCAAGATAACAAGAAATAGCTGTTTTGGCACCGTTTTTATTTTTTGTTATTTACAACATTCATCTGACAGGTTAGATCATGTGGTATTTGTTTTGGTTTATATGTTTTAGTGTTTCCATAGTCTGAGAGCCATAATTTTTTTCAGTTTTTGAGCGATTAACTTGGGTAGGGTATGATTTTTGCGGGATGAGATGACTGTTTTATTGGCACTATTTTGGGGTGCGTGTGACTTTTTGATCACTTGCTATTACATTTTTTGTGATGTAAGGTGACAAAAAATGGTTTATTTAGCACAGTTTTTATTTTTCACGGTGTTCATCTGAGGGGATAGGTCATGTGATATTTTTATATAGCCGGTCGATACGGACGCGGCGATACCTAATATGTATACTTTTTTTTATTTATGTAAGTTTTACACAATAACAGCTTTTTAAAAAAAAAAAAATGCTGTTTTAGTGTCTCCATATTTTGAGCCATAGTTTTTTTCTTTTTTGGGCGATTGTCTCAGGTAGGGGCTCATTTTTTGCGGGATGAGGTGACGGTTAGATTGGTACTATTTTGGTGGGCAAACGCCTTTTTGATCGCTTGCTGTTGTACTTTTTGTGATGTAAGGTGACAAAAAAATGGTTTCTGTAGCAGTTTATATTTTTTATGGTGTTCATCTAAAGGGTTAGGTCATGTGATATGTTTATAGAGGCGGTCGATACGAACGCAGCGATACCTAATATGTATACTTTTTTTTTTTCCCCTGTTTTTTTACCAATTTTTTTTAACTTTATTTTGGCAAAATGACATTTTTGTTTATTTTTACTTGAAACTTTTCATTTTTTGTGGGGAAAACTTTATTTTTGAAACTTTTTTTTTTTTCACTTAATTTTTTGTCCCACTTTGGGATTTGAACTTTTGGGGGTTTAATCCTTTACAATGCATTCCAATACAGAAGTATTGGAATGCATTGTCTGTATGAGTAATACTGTGTATTACTCATACAGATTCCGGGGCCTGTGAGATCCAGGGTGCTGGATCTCACAGGCTCTTCACCGGAAGGCAGCGCAGATGCCTCAGGAAGGCATCGCGCTGCCTTCCATGCCATCGGATCGCCCGCACAGCCCCATGGGGACCCGATGGCACCGCCCGCCGCCGCAATAGATAAAAGCCGCAAACCGTGGCGGTGATCGGAAATACACAGGGCGTACAGGTATGCCCTGTGTCCTTAAGTACCAGGACATAAGGGCGTACCTGTACCCTGTGTCCTGAAGAAGTTAAAGTGGCTGTCCCACAGTCCCGGAACAGCTGAGGTATGTCCCGCTCTCGTCCATTGGACGCAGAGACAGTTTCCTGTAATGGTGAAGGAGGGAGACATCCGCACCCCGCTTCACCAGCTTCCAGCATACCACACTGCTGGACGCAGGAGGAGCGGTTTAGGCCGGGAGTCAGACTCTGTTCCTCACGCACACCCCTTCAATGCGATGTGTATCCTGCCTGTTGGGGAGCGCAGATCATGGGAGTAACTAGGTGAGTATTTACTGTTTGTTTTTTTACTTCCTGCAAAGAGGGCACATCTGGGCATAATTATAGTAAAGGGAGCACATATCTGGGCATAACGATTGTGAAGGGGGCATATCTGGCCACAAACTTTGTAAAGGTGGCACATATCTTGGCCTAACTACTGTGAAGTGGGCATAACCAGGGCAGTTTCTAGGGAATTTTACCAACAGGGTGAACATTAAAAAAAATGCCCCTCCCCCTCCCCCCAACATCAAATAACACTGCCTTAAACAATGTTGCACAGCATACACAGCTCAGCCACCACTATGAACAGTGTTCTATGAAAGCAGCAATTGTCTAGGAATAGAAAGAACCACATGTTTTTTTTTTACCAGAAAAGGTTTTGTCTGTCCATGGGCTTTGCCTGGTATTGCAGCTTAGCTCACTAATGTAGAATAGAACGGAGCTGTATGAGGGCTCAATTTTTGTGTGACGCAGGGGCGGGCTGGGCCGGGGGGCAGGAAAATAATTGCCCCCCAGGCCGCCCTAAAAAAATGTCCGTTGGGCCACCCGTCTTTAACAAAAAAAAATTATTTATTTTTTATTCCTCAGGGCCGCACCGCCGATCACCACAGGCGGCGCGGCCCTGGATGTATTTGCGACGGGCAGTAGAAGATGAGCGCTTCCATTGTGGAATGTTGTGCATTTTCATACGTATACAATATTATCTAATGACATTATAATCAAAATGAATGCTCATCTCATTGCCTTTAAGAATAAAATCAGCCTGAACTAAAGTTCTATTATGTGGCTGAGGAAGCCAAGATGAGTTCATGGCAAGTTCAGTTTATATAAAAATAATTGTGAACCTAAACGGACATTGTATTTAAAAGTTATTGCTAAAGATATGGGACCATCTGTAAGGAGTATGCCAACTTCCTAAGACATGTTTGTCTGGAGGGAACAAGGTTACTTGATAAGGACTCATTTCCTTGAGGCACACCTGCTGTATGAGGTTCAATTTATATATTCATAATTATATTATATATATCTCTGTATGATATATTTAGTTTACAACATATGTTAATCAATAATTCATATAATGTGTTATCTATGTGTAACAATGTATCGATTTATATATATGTTATACCATGTATTTACCATGTAGAAGGTACAGAAACAAGTAAGTTTATGTTAATTGGATTTTAAAACAATAGTTATTCATGGATGTAGATAAGTGAAATGTACAAGTTCCGATACCAAGCATCAAAGCCGCTATATAAAATTTTCATCAAGTCAACCTATGTTTCAAAAAGATAGGAGAAGACAGTCAACTCCAACAAGTCCAGGATATAGGTAATTAAGTGTCAGGAAAAGACCTTCCTCAATGATTTATATAAAAAGGTCAACGAAGTCATGAGAATGTATTATTAGATATTTAATTTTAATGCTTAAAAGTTGTGATGTTCATCTACAATACCGCAGGGCCATCTGGAGGCAGATGGACAATATTATATTATTTTTTTATTTGTTCTATACCATATTAGGAGTTGATATGACATCATGTTATTAGCATGCGAATACACCCAAAGGGTGATTATTCTTAGATAAGGGGGGGAATAATTACTCGTGTGCGGAGTAGCATGGTAGAGGGAGAGATCTAGAGATCCAAAGATCCAAAAAAGCCATAAAGATCCATATATCCATTGATCCATCCATTCATTCAATCAAAAAGAAAAACTTTACCAAAAGAAACTTGGATTATTCTTTTTGGATTACTAGGAAAGTTCTTCAGAACCGGTCCCATCTGAACTCTGTCTACCTTTGACCCGGTAACGTATATTTTGTTTACTATGATATTACTAAGATATTTCTCTCGGTATATAGCCAAGAGTTCCCATATTGTGGGAATATATAATGTTAGGTGCCTCCATAATGCTGATTATTCTCTTAGCAAAGATGCATATTGTTAATGGAAGATCTGACATTATTTGAAAAGAGGACTAAACCCTTGGAAAGTTATTTTCCTTAGTCTGATTGCCAAGCTGAATATTTTATCATATTAATATCATATATTTTTGATTGGTCATAGGAAAACAGAGTCAAGGGATAACAGTTATTTTCCTGTAAATCCGTGTTTTATTGTTATAGCCTGTTTGATAACAGAAGATCCTAAGTTTCTCTTGGTATATGAGTCCGTTTGTTAAAAATATGACACTGGTTGTCCTAAATCAATAAATCATACTGTGCTGATCAGATAGGGGTGTGTTAACACCACCGTGTGGTACATCTTAGGTGTTACTTTGTAACTTCATCATTTGTTTTGCAGTTGTATTGTTTTTATATTCTTTGTTTTTAAAATAAACGATTATATATTTTTGCATATACAATTGTCCCTTTGTTTCACTGCTTGCACAAATCAAATTAAGATACTTGATAAAAAGAACTTAGAGGCGTTTTTTATGTCCGCCTGAAGGATAATAATTTTTATATATTTTTTTTTTGTCCTCTTTTATATGAAGATTCTTTCATATAGAAGATATGACAGGAAGCGCTCATCTGCATATTCATCTGTATCGCCGTCCTCAGGACAGCAATACAGATGGCTGTGCTGTGGGGCAGGGGAGGGAGAGGAGTGTCCCTCCCCTGTTCTTCTGATAGGCTGCAAGCATTAGTGCCTGCGGCCTATCAGAGGCCGGCTCAGGCAGCGCGATTACGTCATTATCATCGCGCCGCCTGAGCCGGGCAGCACACAGCAGGGACACAGGCCGGAAGAGGCCTGCATCGCTGCTGATGGAGGTAAGTATTAGTGTTTTTTTTTTCTTTGCATGGGGAGCTGTCACTATGGCTATGGGGGAGCTGACACTATGTGGGGGGGGGCTGTCACTATGGGGGGGAGCTGTCACTATGGCTATGAGGGAGCTGGCACTATGGGGGGGCCACTATGGGGGCATTTATTACTGGCACATTATGGAGGGGGCACCATGGGGGAGAGGAGCACTATGGGGGTATCTGGGGGCTCTAAAGGGTATTTTTTTTTATTATTGCCACATTATGGGGGGCACTATAGGGGAGAGCGGCACTATGGGCCATCTGGTGTTACTATAGGGGCATTATTTGGGGGCACTATGGGGAAGTGGGGGCTCTAAAGGGGCCTTTTGTATTGGAACATTATGGGGGCACTATGGCATTTGGTGGCACTAAGGGGGCATTTTTTACTGGCACATTATGGGAGGCACTATAGGGGAGAGCGGCACTATGGGGCATTATTTGGGGGCACTATGGGGGAGTGGAGCACTATTGGGGCATATGGTGGCATTAAGAAGGGGCATTTTTTACTGGCATATTGTGGGGGAGAGGAGCACTATAGGGGCATCTGCTGGGGGCACTAGGAAGGGGCATTTTTTTCTGGCATCTTATGGGGGACACTATGGGAAAGGGGGAGAGGGGCACTATGAGGGCATTTAGTGGGGCACTATATAGGGGTATTTTATACTGGCATACATTATGGGGACATTAGCACAACTGCGGGCACTAAGCGGGGGTATTTCATGTACTGTCATATTATAGGGAGAATGTGGGGGATTCAATCAGCACAACCCTGTATGCAGGTGCACATCGCTATGGCGAAATACATATACAAACGCAAAATACAAATGCAATAGCACTCTGCAACTAGCACTCCGCCCTGCCTCCATGCTGGATGCTGAATGAGGCATTGGTGTACATTTTGGCCAAAGCGTAATAAGCCACTCACCACGTCAAGGTCCAGATATATAGCACCTACCAGTAGCCATTTGGCTCCAGAAGTATATAGTGAGCTCAGCATGCATGTTGGTACTTGCATCCCTGGATCCGATGAAAGCTGTAATGGCACCGGATGGGGTTAAAAGCGGAGTGTGCTTGGCGTGCTTGCTGTACCTGCACTTCCTGGACTGTGTGGCTATCATGGCCCATAAACAGGTAGGAACTAGTGTTAGGGACCACTCCTAGAGGCGACCTTGACGTGGTGAGTGGCTTATTACGCTTTGGCCAAAATGTACACCAATGCCTCATTCAGCATCCAGCATGGAGGCAGGGCGGAGTGCTGGTTGCAGAGTGCTATTGCATTTGTATTTTGCGTTTGTATATTATAGGGAGAATTAGTACTACTAGGGGGTATTATGGGAAGCTTTACTACTACTGGGGGGCTATGAGGAACATGATTACTAGGGCACTATAGGGGCATTATTACTACTAAGTGTGCTCTAGCAGAGAATTATTTCTATTGGTGGGATTTTGAGGAGCACTGTTACTTTGGGGGCACCCTGGCTTAGTATCAGCTTAGCACAATTATTTTTGGGGGACATTATCTTTATACTATTAGTGTCTGGGCGCAATTATTTTTTAGAGCACTGTGCCAATAATTAGGGGGCACTATCTGTGTGGTAGTAGTATTTCCAGGGGAACTGTTTCTGCAGTAAAGTATTGGGGGTGGCAGGAAAGGGTGTTCAGAAGATGTGAAGATGATGGAAATGTGGGAAACTAATGTCTGTTTTTCAATCTCTGCAGAGACGGGAGATGGCAGAAAAATCATCATGGCGGTCTGGTCTGAATGGAGAAGATAAAGAAAGAGAACGTCTACAACAAAGGTGACATCACTGGATGTAAGAGGTATGTGGTGCTATGTAGGAGAAGAGATGCTCTGGCTCCTCCTCCTGCCATTTGCAGAAGGAGGATTCAGAGCTGGGTGAAGACGGCAAAAGGGGGCAGCAGGCCAAGGGGCGGGTGGCAGATGGTGGGGGGAACCACAAGCCTTGAGCAGGATCTGTGGAGGGCGGAGCTTCCTGGCTGTAGCCGGCTGTTTATTGTGAAATGTGAAGCAGGCAGTGCAGCCAGGACAGGTCTCCCCTCTCCGTATGATGTGTACACAGGCCTCAACTATAGAATTTCAGCTGTACAGTGTTTGTTGGGAGTGGCCTATTATATGTAGGAGGGGCTTTTAATAATGGGCGGGGCTAAAATGGGCCACTTGACTGGATTTGCCCCCCAGGACTAAGGCTGCCAGCCCTCCCCTGGTGTGATGCCTTGTGGTTTTCATTTTGGGGTACATAGCGCTTTTTAAATGCTTTTTATTCCCTTTTTTTGGTGGCAAATAAACAAAAAGCAGCAATTCTGGCTATTTTTGAAAGCCATTAACTGTGGCAGTAACGCAGCCAGCTGCTCTGGCATGAATGCTTGCCGTTGGGCAGGCTAAAAATGCTGCAGCATGCATTTTTTGTCTGGAGGAACACCGACATTCATGCCAGAATTTGGTGTGAGTTTATAAGCCCCTGGCTTGCACTGGCTAGCATTAGGCTACCTGCATACAATGTGGGTAGCATTCGGTTTTTCTCCATGGATTCTTGTGTGAAAAACTGCAGCTTAAGGGCTCATGCACACAAACAGCCAAAAACAGCTGGTCCACAGTATACGTGCCCCAGCCGTTTGTGCACAGCATTACGAATGAAAGGTGTGGTGCAGAACGGAGGCACGGAACCCCACAGAAGCACTATGGAGTGCTTCCATGTGGATTCTCACCATGCTTCTGCACCACAAAAAAAAATAGAACATGTTTTTGTGGTTTGGATGGATCAGTTTGTGGAAACCGCACGCAAACTGCAGTCTGAATGAATGGAACGACTGGTCAACAGCCGTATGCATGAGCCCAAATACAGTACAAGCAAGGTGTATGAGATTAGATAAATATACTGTACATATATAATATGAGTATGCATGCTGCATAGGTAATGTGTGTGTGTGTGTGTGTGTGTGTGTGTGTGTGTATATATAAAATATGTGTACGGCAGCCTTTGTATTATACATACAAAGTTGGAAGGTTGCCTTGGGCATTATAAAAAAGAAATAAATAAATATATATATATATTACACACAGTATAAGCCTTCCATACACTATATATATATATATATATATATATATATATATATATATATATATATATAATTTATTTCCCCAGTCGTCTCCATGACAGCACAAACTGAGATTGCCTTCCTCTGATAGGACAGGAAAAAGCACACAGAGAGGTTAAAAACCCCACCCCCACCCCTCATCGCCAGTGCTTTTTCCTGTCCTGTCAAGGAAGGAATGCCAGAGAGGTGCTGGGAGCCTTTCTGGGTTTCCTAGCTTTCTATTTTCTATTTTTACTTTTTTCTTCTCACCCTGCTGCGGCGGGGTGTCACTTGTTAGACCGAGGTCGGTTCCGGGGTCCGGCTCTCCCTCCTCCAGGCACGGTCTATGCCCGGGTCACCCTCTCTTATGGTGATCCCGGCAAAGTTCCCTCTGCGGCGGCCCAGGCGGGCTTAAAGCAGTGGGGTAGGGCGGCTGGAGCGACGCTGTGACGCGCTTCCCTCCAGTTGCCGGGTGATGACGTCAGACGCCGGGAGGCGTGGCCAGCGTCGTGACATCACGGAGGCCGCGGCCGGCGCCAAATTCAAAAAGGAAAGCAGGTTCTGCCGATCTGAGGTCTCCTCGGTCACCCTACCTGCTGACAGCAACGCAAGTGGACGGGAGCTGCGAAGATGAGCGCCCCTACCACCACTGGCTCGGTTCCTGAGCCCCCTACCACTCTGGGCGGTGTGAGTAGCCTGCTGGCACCCTTTCATATTGTTTATTTTTCCCTGCAGTGGTTGACCCTTTCCTCCCTTGGTGTTGCAGGGAGAAAAGGAGTCTTCCTCCTCCGTTAAATCCAGACCCAGGAAGTGCGGCGTCTGTTCTAAGCGCCTTGCTTCCTCAGGGTCCAAATTACTATGTAAGGACTGCACCTCTACCGTGGTGAAGGCAGAGTCCTCTAGCTTCATGGAGGAGATCAAGACTCTGGTCAGAACGGAGGTCCAATCAGCGTTGGCCGCTAGGGACCCCCCTGCCTCCCCTATACCCCAGCCCGGTCAGGGCCGCAGACCACCCTCTTCCAGAGGCCTGGACTACTCCGGGAGTGATCTGGACTCGGCCGACTCTGTCTTGTCAGATGCGGGGACTTCGGCTAAATCTTAGGAATTGGAGGAAAGTAGTGAGTACAGGAGATTCCTCTTTAACCCAGAGGATATAGAAGAATTGCTCCGAACCATCAGGGCTACTATTAAGATGGAGGTCCCTAAGAGATCCAAGTCAGTCCAGGAGGAGATTTTCGGGGGTTTAGGGGAGAGGCACAAATCGGTGTTCCCGGTCCCGGACAATATCCAAAAGATGATACGGGCAGAATGGGAGAAGCCAGAGAAGAGTTCCTTTATCCCACGGGGCCTCAAAAGGCGATACCCCTTCAACGAAGCGGACTGTGCCGACTGGGAGGCCATTCCCAGGGTGGATGCTCCCGTTGCTAAGGTAGCGAAACGAACGGTCCTTCCGTTTGAGGACGCAGCGCAGCTCAAGGACCCTCTAGATAGGAAGGCCGAGAGTCTGCTCAAGAGAACTTGGGAAGCTACAGCAGCTCTCCTAAAACCGGGGGTAGCAGCGACATGTGTGGCTCGTACACTCGCAGTGTGGCTCGAACAACTAGAGCACCATATAGCGAATAGGGCCCCTCAGGAGGAGATCCTGGATAGTATTCTTCTTCTGAAGAAGGCTACTTTCTTCCTTGCCGATGCCGCTGCAGAATCGGTTAGGCTTTCTGCCCGCACGGCGGTTCTGTCCAATACCACCAGACGGGTACTATGGCTTAAAGCCTGGTCGGGCGACACCGTATCAAAAAACAGGCTGATATCTCTACCCTTTCACGGTCAGTACGTGTTCGGCCCCGACCTGGACAAGATCCTTGAGAATACCACGGACCGTAAGAAGGGCTTTCCAGAGGACAAATCCAAGTCCAGGAGACAGTTTTTTCGGAGGCCCCAGCAGGATCCCAGGGCCGATAGGAGGAGCCGCGAGGGTCGCGGATTTACGAGAGGCGGGAGAGGAAAAGGTTTTTTCCTGAATCCCAACAGGGGAGATCCCTCTCCCTCTTCATCAAAACAATGACATCATCCCGGTCGGAGGAAGGCTCAGCTCCTTTCTGGGGGTTTGGGAACAAACCATCACGGATCTGTATATATTAGGCATCGTAGAACATGGCTACACTATAGAACTGGATTCCCTTCCTCCGCAGAGGTTCGTCCTGACCAAGCTCACCAGGGGCCTCGAGTCTCCCTTATCCGAGGGCGTAAGAAACTTATTACGCCTGGGGGCAGTAGAAAAGGTACCTGCCAGAGATTTGGGGAGGGGTCACTATTCCCCCTTATTCCTGGTCCGGAAATCGAATGGCAATTTTCGGACCATCATAAATTTAAAACCCCTGAACAAACACATCACCTACCACAAGTTCAGGATGGAGACAGTCAAGTCAGCGGTGAAGCTCATCAAGAGAGGGTCTATGATGGCTACAATAGACCTCTCCGACGCATACTTCCATATCCCAATACAGGTCCGTTCCAGAAGATATCTGAGGTTCACGGTGGAGCAAGGCGGGACAGTTTGCCACTATCAGTTCAAGTGCCTCCCGTTCGGCATATCATCGGCACCCCGCATATTCACCAAGGTGATGGCGGAAGTCGTAGCCTCCCTAAGCAAGGAGGGGATAATAATCGTCCCTTACTTAGACGACCTGCTAATAGTAGCAGAAACCTCAGATCTCCTTCACAGACACATCCAAGTGGTTCTCTCGCGCCTCCAGAACTTGGGCTAGTTGATCAACCGGGAGAAGTCCGACATGTTCCCAGACCATCGGAAGGTATTCCTGGGTATTCTCTTGGATTCAGTTCTTCAAAAATCTTTTCTCCCTCCACTAAAGGTACAGAAGCTGAGGTTAAGGGTCCTCCACTTCACCAAACAGTCCCGTTGCTCAATAAGGCAGGGCATGGAAATGCTGGGCCATCTCACCTCCTGCATCCCCGCGGTAGCCTGGGCCCAATTCCATACGAGACCTTTACAGAAGTTGGTTCTAAAACAATGGAACGGGTATCGATCATCCCTGGATCAGGGGTTGTCAGTGTCCCGGGAGGTAAAGGCTTCACTGGGCTGGTGGCTCAAGACCAAGAACCTGGAATCGGGAGTTCCATGGAGGCAGGAAAGTGTGTTTTCCCTCACGACGGACGCCAGCTCTTGGGGCTGGGGGGCCCTCACGGCTTCGGAGACTTTTCAAGGGATTTGGTCCGAGGACCAGAGAAAGATGTCCTCCAACTACAGAGAACTCCGTGAGGTGTGGGAAGGTCTCAGGTCCATCCAAATACAGGCCAAAAATCGCCACGTCCTGGTCCATTCGGACAATTCCACTGCGGTGGCATTTATCCAGCACCAAGGAGGAACAAGACACGGTCATCTCCAGAGGCTCTCAGACCGAATCTTCCTTTGGGCAGAAAAGAATCTACAATCCCTTGTGGCAGTACATCTAAAGGGATCCCTGAATCTCCAGGCGGATTACCTCAGTCGGCAAAGTCTGGATCCAGGCTTGTGGTCTTTGTCCCAGACCGCTTTCCAACAGATTCGGGACCGTTGGGGAAATCCCATCCTAGACCTGTTCGCATCAGCAAAGAATCACAAGGTTCAGAATTTCTTCTCCCTGAATCGAAGAGACCCATGTGTGGCAATAGACGCTTTTACCCAGAGCTGGACGACTGGCCTAGTCTACGCCTTTCCCCCGATACCAGTAATCCCAAGAGTGCTCCAAAAGTTTCAGTCCGAAAGGTGCAGACTGATTCTGGTGGTCCCATTCTGGCCCAGGAGAAGCTGGTTCGGGCTCCTCAGGTCCCTCAGCCCGGAAGATCCCATTCGTTTCCGGCCGGAGGAGGGTCTTCTAACCCAGGGTCCCATACCGCACCCCAATACCAACCTCCTCAAGCTGTCCGCTTGGATTCTGAGCAATCCCTCTTGCTAGGGCTAGGGCTCTCTGAAAGGGTAGTCAATACCCTCTTACTCAGTAGGAAGTCCAACACCTCCAAAGCGTACCTCAAGGTTTGAAGGAAGTTCGCCTCCTGGGGCGGAGTCGGGTTCAACCAGTCCACCCCTAATATCCCGCTTATCCTGGAATTCTTCCAGGATGGGCTGGATTTGGGTCTTGCTCCTAACACATTGCGAGTTCAGGTGTCTGCCTTGGGGGCCCTCTATAATACCAGCCTTTACGAGGTCCCCTGGGTAGCAAGATTCCTGAAAGCAGCAGATCGACTAAAACCCAGAGTCAGGAATATGGTTGCACCATGGAACCTCAATACCGTCCTTTTAGGGCTGTCAGATGTTCCGTTTGAGCCTCTGCTCTCCCTATCTATTAAGTGGCTCACTTTGAAAACCATCTTCCTAGTGGCCATATCCTCCGCAAGGAGGGTTTGCGAGCTCCAGGCCCTGTCCATACAGGAACCCTTCCTCAAGGTGCTAGACAACAAGCTCATTTTCAAATTAGACCCCTGTTTTCTCCCCAAGGTGGTCTCCTCCTTTCATAGGTCGCAAGACATAGTTATCCCGTCTTTTTTTCCTAACCCTAAAGACGAGCAGGAATCTAGATTCCACAATTTAGATGTTAGGCGTTCAGTTCTTCATTATTTACACGCCACAGAGGAGTGGCGTATCGACAAGAATTTATTTATCCAGTTTTCAGGTCCAAATAAGGGGAGGAAGGCAGCGACGAGCTCTATATCCCGCTGGATTAGATGCACCATTTCCGAGTCCTATAAAGCCTCCGGTAGAGAGGCTCCTCCATCCCTTAGAGCCCAATCAGTTAGATCAGTCTCCACTTCTTGGGCTGAAAGAGCCTCTGCTTCGTTAGAACAGATCTGCAGGGCAGCAACCTGGAAGAGGGCCCACACCTTTACCAAGCATTATAGGGTGGATGTGTTTGCTGACGAGGACTTGGCCTTTGGACGTAAAGTCCTAGGTGCTGTAGTCCCCCCCCCTAAGTTACTTTGTTAGTTCTCAGTTTGTGCTGTCATGGAGACGACTGGGGAAATGAGTATTACACTCACCGGTAATCCGGTTTCCTGGAAGTCTCCATGACCGCACAACTTTGTCCCGCCCTTGTTTTTTCTTTGTCAATAGACTATTTGGCTAGTTTTATGTTCTACCCCTTGTCCTAGTCCTGTTATAATACACTGGCGATGAGGGGTGGGGGTGGGGTTTTTAACCTCTGTGTGCTTTTTCCTGTCCTAGAAGAGGAAGGCAATCTCAGTTTGTGCTGTCATGGAGACTTCCAGGAAACCGTATTACCGGTGAGTGTAATACTCATATATATGACATGTATGTATGCTGCATAGCTGAGATGAGATATATTATATATATATATATATATATATATATTATGAATAAGAGAAAGGTAAAGGACAGCTCACCTCTGACTCAAGGTGGCAAGGTGCACCAAACGGATGTTGTACCCTGGTCACCAAAGAACAATTGTAATATAAAAAGGATGGGCACTCATATATCTAGTTCACAGAGTTGGCAAAGCGACTCAAGCAAAGCGACAGTAATTTATTAATGACAATATATATGTACAAATAGGTGACAGTATACGATGTATAATGTCACCATACACAAATAATATTATATAACCTAAACAGAGCTATGACCCCAAAATAGGTATTAAAATAGATAAAACTCACATAAAATGTAAAATATCAGTCCACTGTTGTAACTAGTAGATAGAGAACCGGGGATCCGGTCCAGCATACGTGAATAGAAAAGAGTCTGATCAGACTGTGTAAATGAACAAAGTCTATTCAGGCTATATATGGACTAGCGGACTTGTTATCCTCTGTTAGCTAGAGCAGTGACTAATATTGAATGAGTCTCCACAGATAAAGTGATAATAAATATATCAACAGGTGAATATAAGTACCAAGTGCTGGCAAAACATTAAATCAGAAGTGATATTGGATAATACAAAGCAATAACAGAATAGTGCATTGAGTGATGAATACCTGTAAGATAAATATATCAATAGTATATGTATATAACAGTGCTCAAATTATTTAGGTGTAAATATCCATATAGAAATAAAGATAAAAATAAAATTAGAACTAAAGATATAATGTGTCTCTGGAGAGTCGGCAATATTAAATGGATACTTCGTCCCACTAGTAGTTCTATTCCTAAAGTTCAGTCTTTCTGAAGTATTATAACAAGTGACCTGGAAATCGGCTTAATTCACACAATTCCTAGAGGTACACTAGGTTTCAGCAGATATCTGCTTAGGCGAGCTTTGGATTCAACAGCGCTATTGCAGTGGATGCGGTAAAGTAATTAAGCAGCAGTACATATAGATGCAGCAGTGTTAGGTTGGTTTACTCACGTACAGTCCTGCTATTTCCACCGTGGTGTCCCACGTGGTGTGGATTCAGGGTGGACTTGCCTTTGGGCAGCACAATCAAAAGCTGCCTTGTTGCTTGATAAGAATGCTGTGCAGACTAGTATTATAATTGTGCAAGTCCGGCTGTAAACGAGAGCGTTAGCTGTGTCACGCTGCAAATCCACATCGGTTTTCCTTAATTAAAGTAGGTGTTGAATCTCACCCGTCAATCTCTGCACTGTGTCCAAAGAAAACCGCGGTTCATTTATCCTTGGAAAGCGCTTTCTCAGTCCAGCAAATAGTAGAAGTTTAGCCTGTATTATGTCAGGTCCAATTCCTCCACGCCAGACGCGTTTCGAAGGTTATCCTCCTTCTTCCTCAGTGGCTCATTTGGATCTATTTGGATATATATATTTATTAATGTGACAATATACGTGTATACACTGCTCAAAAAAATAAAGGGAACACAAAAATAACACATCCTAGATCTGAATTAATTAAATATTCTTCTGAAATACTTTGTTCTTTACATAGTTGAATGTGCTGACAACAAAATCACACAAAAATAAAAAAATGGAAATCAAATTTTTCAACCCATGGAGGTCTGGATTTGGAGTCATACTCAAAATTAAAGTGGAAAAACACACTACAGGCTGATCCAACTTTGATGTAATGTCCTTAAAACAAGTCAATGAGGCTCAGTAGTGTGTGTGGCCTCCACGTGCCTGTATGACCTCCCTACAACGCCTGTGCATGCTCCTGATGAGGTGGCGGACGGTCTCCTGAGGGATCTCCTCCCAGACCTGGACTAAAGCATCTGCCAACTCCTGGACAGTCTGTGATGCAACGTGACGGTGGATAGAGCGAGACCTGATGTCCCAGATGTGCTCAATTGGATTCAGGTATGGGGAACGGGCGAGCCAGTCCATAGCATCAATGCCTTCGTCTTGCAGGAACTGCTGACACACTCCAGCCACATGAGGTCTAGCATTGTCTTGCATTAGGAGGAACTCAGGGCCAACCGCACCAGCATATGGTCTCACAAGGGGTCTGAGGATCTCATCTCGGTACCTAATGGCAGTCAGGCTACCTCTGGCGAGCACATGGAGGGCTGTGTGCCCCTCCAAAGAAATGCCACCCCACACCATTACTGACCCAATGCCAAACCGGTCATGCTGGAGGATGTTGCAGGCAGCAGAACGTTCTCCACAGCGTCTCAAGACTCTGTCACGTCTGTCACATGTGCGCAGTGTGAACCTGCTTTCACCTGTGAAGAGCACAGGGCACCAGTGGCGAATTTGCCAATCTTGGTGTTCTCTGGCAAATGCCAAACGTCCTGCACGGTGTTGGGCTGTAAGCACAACCCCCACCTGTGGACGTCGGGCCCTCATATCACCCTCATGGAGTCTGTTTCTGACCGTTTGAGCAGACACATGCACATTTGTGGCCTGCTAGAGGTCATTTTGCAGGGCTCTGGCAGTGTTCCTCCTTGCACAAAGGCGGAGGTAGAGGTCCTGCTGCTGGGTTGTTGCCCTCCTACGGCCTCCTCCACGTCTCCTGGTAGCGCCTCCATGCTCTGGACACTACGCTGACACAGCAAACCTTCTTGCCACAGCTCGCATTGATGTGCCCTCCTGGATAAGCTGCACTACCTGAGCCACTTGTGTGGGTTGTAGACTCCGTCTCATGCTACCACTAGAGTGAAAGCACCGCCAGCATTCAAAAGTGACCAAAACATCAGCCAGGAAGCATAGAAACTGAGAAGTGGAGTGGTCTGCAGAACCACTCCTTTATTGTGGGTGTCTTGCTAATTGCCTATAATTTCCACCTGTTGTCTATCCCATTTGCACAACAGCATGTGAAATTGATTGTCACTCAGTGTTGCTTCCTAAGTGGACAGTTTGATTTCACAGAAGTGTGATTGACTTGGAGTTACATTGTGTTGTTTAAGTGTTCCCTTTTTTTTTGGCAATTCGGCGGGAGAAAAAGGAGAAGGGAGAGGCGCTCATAGGGTGGTGGGTAGCAGTTATGTGGTTTGACGAAGTGGTTGAAGTGTGCTCACCTTTTGGTGTTGTGCGGGTTGGAGCACAACGTCTGTGAAGGCAGGTACACGTGGAGAAAAAAGGGGGGGGGGGTTTTGGATGGTCGGTGCTGCCAGTACCCGTTCGGTCCCTTAGGTGGAGTTGCCAAGGACTCCTAGGGACTGTGAAGGAAGAAATTGCTGGTTTGTGTGCGGATGCACACAGTAGGGTATTTGTTTGGCGCACAAAAGACGACCTCAGTCAGCGGATTTTTGATGAAATAGCTGTTTTTATTGTTCAGTAGACAACGCGTTTCGGAGTTTATAACTCCTTTATCAAGTCTAAAACAAGGGTATAAAAAAGAGTGCCCGAGGCAAAAAGTATCCCCACCTGGTTAGATGGGTGTGGACATGTATTATACAGTAGAATATTTAGAGAGTTATGTGAGTGCATTAAGCATTAAAAGGTGTATAAATATATACATGAAAAAATAATAATACTAATAATAATATTAATAAGAACTGTGCTTTGCAGAGAGAAATAAAATGCAAATGTCAATTTCAACAGCAGTTGGTGAAAAGCAAAGTAAGTCGATTTTTCAATGGTCCGCGTATAGGGCCACTTTTGGACCCAGTAGTGTCTACTATTTTTGCTAGCATAAAAATTGTGTGCTTAAATGTGTCTCAGGAGAACTGTGGTTATGGGATGAGTGAAGGTATACGGCATGTAGGAAAAAAAATAAATAAAATATATAATAATGAATAAAATATAAAAAATAATAATAAAAAATATAAAATAAAAACACACTGGTGTCTCTAGTGCTGTATTGGGGTGGTGGTGTTTATATATTGACGGTATTTGTTGGAATGTAGTTGTGGGGAAGTGTGTAGGATGGAGGGAGGTTTACCTTATGGGGCATCAGCAAAAAGACTGGCCAGATGGCTGTGGGAAAAAACATAACAATTGAATTAATAATTGAAAAAACGGAGACTGTACAATGGGGCATGATAATGTCTGTGTGTATGGTGATGAAAGTAAGGCGGAGCAGGAGGAACTGCCTGTGGTGGGTGCACTGCAATGTAATAGGTTATATTACAACTAGGCCGTGGGGGTATTCTGAAGGAGTGGGGGGCAGGTGGCCGGTGATGATGAGACAGGTGGGTGCAGTGTATTGTAATATTATGGTATTGTTGTAGCGCTGCTGTGGGGGGGGGGGGATGGATGACCTATGTTATAATGGGGGTGATCATCTATAGGGTTAGATGTGGCCCCACATGGTGGTTAGTGGGGGCGGGTGACCTGGCTGTTGGGGGTGCAGTGGGGGATGTGGACATCAAGGCGCTGTTGTAGTGTGCCTCTTACCTGGAGCGACTGGTTTAGCTGGAAGCGCCGCTCTCCATGTGCCTGAGCGCGCGCTATTTGAAGTACGGGTGGCGGGGGCGGGGTTCTGACGTCAGGCGGGGGCGTGGTAGTGACGTCAGGCGGGAATGGAAAATAACGCTGGTGGCGCCGATCAGCTGGTGTGCTGGGGGCGGGGTTGTGACGTCCGTGAATGCCGCTCGGCATGCGCTGGGCAGTAGGGGAATATGTAGAGGTGATTAGTGTGCAGCACAGGAGGGGAAGGGGAATTGAGAGGCTGGCACTGTGTACTGTTATGTGGTGGCTGAGATGGGACATGGTGTGATAAGGGGGCTGGTGTGTTGTGGCTGGTTTGGTCCATGTAAATAGGGTGGGGAGTGACCAATGGTGGCTAGTGGTGGCTAGTTTGGGGCATGTATGTAGGGTGGGGGATGAACCAGTGGTGGCTGGTTTAAGGCATGTGTGTATAGTGGGCGATGATTCGGTGGTGAGGGTGGTGGGGTGGGAGTAGGACATGATGTGGTGTGAAGTTGTGATTGGTATGTGGGTGATGTGTGGTGTGGCTGGACTGGACCACGCAGGGGGATGAGGTCAAACTGAGTTGGCGCGGTGGTTGGCAGGTGGGCAGAGTGGATGTCGTGATGGAAAAAGGGGGGGGGTGTATGGGATGGAGCTGGATGAAATGTGGCAAATGTAGAGTAGGGTGGCGAGGTGGGTGGGATGGAGAGAAGAGGGAGCGTAAGGAGGGACAGTGGGTGCTGGGGGCGAGCGCAGTAGTGTGCGTGTGTGAAACGATGGGGAGGGGTGCGTGGCGGAGTGGGTGGTGAGATTTGGGGGGCAGCAATCTGGGTTTTAGAAGCAGTTGGTTTCTAGCGATTCGTTTAGGCCGTATGGTTCTATGGTTTGTAGTTTGAATATCCAGTACATTTCTTTTCTCCTCAATTTCTGGTAGCGGTTTGCATGGGTGGCTGGGATTTCTTCAATGGGTAATAGGGAGAGATCTCCTGCATCTTTATTGTGTGCCTGCAAGAAATGTCGGGATACTCCATGTTTGAGGAAGCCGTTCGTGATGTTCCAACGGTGCTTGTTCATCCTCTCTCTCAGAGTGAGGGTGGTCCGGCCAACGTATTGCAATCCACAGCTGCATTCCAATAAATAAATTATGTATGTCGATGAACAGTTTAGAAAGTGCTTTATTTCAAAGTTTTCTCCTGTTACATTACTGGAGAACTTGGTGGTCCGGTTTGAGATGTTCAGGCAACACTTGCATCTTTGGTGCCCGCATTTATAACTTCCCAGCATTTTGGGAAAAAAGCTCAAAATGGCTGGAGGATGTTTCTTCTGCGTGCGCAAGCGACTGGGGGCAATGAGATTTTTGATTGTTTGGGCTCTTCTAAAGGTAATGTGCGATTCTGGTCGTATATGTTTTGTTAGGAAGGGATCTGCTTGTAGTATCTGCCAGTGTTTCTTCAGTATATTTCTCAGGGTCGTGTGGTTGGTATTGAACGTGGTTATGAAGGATGTCTTGTACTTTTTTGTGGTATCTGGATCACTTTGTTTGATGATTGGTAATCTAGCATCTGATGGTAGACAGTCCTCCTGGGTATATTTCTGTGCCTGCCGTAGTGCTGCCTTGACGACGCCGCATGGGTATCCTTTGTTGTGAAATCTTTTTTCAATTACCTGGCTTTGTAGTTTGAAATCTTCATCCTTTGTGCAGTTTCGACGGATCCGCTTGAATTGGCTGAATGGGATGTTATTTTTCCACTTTTTGTGGTGCGCGCTCTTATAGTCCAGATAACTGTTTCCATCTACTTTTTTGAAGAAGGTCTTGGTTTCGATGGTGTCTTCCTTAGTGAATAGGACTAGGTCCAGGTATTCTATAGATGTTTCGGAGTAGTCGGCTGTAAAGGTAAGGTTGAAGTTATTTTTGTTTAGGTGGGTGGTGAAATTGTTGGCCTCCTCTAGGCTACCATCCCAGATCAAAAGCAAGTCATCGATATAGCGTTTGTAGAACACTAGTTTGTCTTGCCAAGGGTGTTTGTTATAAATGAATTGGTCTTCGAAGATCCCCATGTACAGATTCGCGAAGCTGGGCGCGAATCGCGTCCCCATAGCGGTCCCCCTGGTCTGCTTGTAGATTTTGTTCTCAAAAGTGAAGATATTGTGTTTGAGGATGAAGTCGATGCCGTCCAGAATGAATTGTCCCTGTGAGGTTGGCAGGTTCGCGTCTTGTTGTAGGTACTGCCGTATGGCGTCTATCCCTGTATTGTGTGGGATGTTAGAGTATAATGAGGCTACGTCGAGTGTGGCCCAAATGTATGATTTTTTCCAGTTTACCCTTTTGAGCAAGGTAATTAGAGTGGCGGAATCCTTCAGGTGGGAGGGTAGTTGGACGACATATTTCTGTAGAAAAATGTCGATGTAGTGTGATAAATTGCATGTAAGTGAGGAGATGCCGGAAATGATCGGTCTCCCTGGCGGATTGTGGGAAGATTTATGTACTTTTGGTAGATGGTAAAAAAGTGCCAGGTTCGGGTGGTTTATGGTAATGTATTCTTTTTCCTTTTTGGTTAGTATTTCCTGTGATTCTGCTTTTTCCAGATGACCCAATAGTTTTTTGGTGTCTTCCTTTATGGGGTTGTGGGATAAGATTTCATAGTAGTTTTTGTCTTCTAGGATTTTGTGTGCTTCGGCCAAATAATCCTTGCGGTCCTGAATCACGATGCCGCCTTCTTTATTGGCATTTCTGATGATGATGGTGTTATTTTCCATGAGCTCTTTGAGGGCGATTTTTTCTTTTTTGTTTAGGTTGTTTGGTGCTTTTAGATCTTTATTGATGGTTCTAAGGTCCTTTGTTACGAGCGCGGAGAAGGTTTCAATGTGGCTCCCCCTATGGTATATTGGGTTGAAGGTGGATTTGGGTTTTAGTCCCGTGGCGATGTCTCTTATGGTCTCGTCAGGTTGTGCATTATCGGTGCTAGTTTGCTTCGTGATTTTTGGTTTTGTGGACTGGATTTCGAAGTGCTTAGCTAATGTTAATTTCCGGATGTAGGAATTGAGGTCAACGAAAAGATCGAATTCATTGAACTTACCGCTTGGGCAAAATGACAACCCTTTCTGTAGCAGGCTTATTTCTGCTTCATTGGGTTTGTGCGATGAGAGGTTGAAGATCCTCACCGATGCTTTGTTTTGTTCCGTTTGGGACTTAGCTGATTTGGGGTCTGTTTCTGGATTGCCCCGGTTTTCTTTTCTTTCTGTTGTTGTTCTGCCTCTTCCTCCTCGTCGTCCTCTTCTAGGCTTATTTGTCCCTGACGGATGCCGCAAGGCATCTACTGCTTCCGGGGTCAGGGCCCCGGGGAGGGGTAAAAAAGATGATGAGTGTTGATGGATTGTTTCGGTGATATCCTGGTTACTGGTGTTGTGGACAGTGATTAAGGAGCAGTTCTGTTGGTGGTCCGGAGGTTCGATGGTACCAAGATTGCTGTGGTTATGAATGGTGATAAGGGAATCTTCAGAGAGAGCAGAGTGGTTGAGTGTAGTGGTGGCGTGTTCAGGAGTCCGTGGTCGGAGGTCAGAGGTTGGTTTAGGGCTGGGAGTAGTAGGTGTCGGTGCTGAGGTGGGGGGAGGACAAAATGTGGTGGGGGGGAATTGTAAGCGATTGTTGGATAGGTGATGAAGATCCCCGCCTCCGGATCTTCATCACCTATCCAACAATCGCTTACAATTCCCCCCCACCACATTTTGTCCTCCCCCCACCTCAGCACCGACACCTCATCATCTTTTTTACCCCTCCCCGGGGCCCTGACCCCGGAAGCAGTAGATGCCTTGCGGCATCCGTCAGGGACAACCATGATTACCGACTTCTTCAGACCAGTCCCAAACAGAGGAATAAAAAGACAAATAAGCCTAGAAGAGGACAACGAGGAGGAAGAGGCAGAACAACAACAGAAAGAAAAGAAAACCGGGGCAATCCAGAAACAGACCCCAAATCAGCTAAGTCCCAAACGGAACAAAACGAAGCATCGGTGAGGATCTTCAACCTCTCATCGCACATACCCAATGAAGCAGAAATAAGCCTGCTACAGAAAGGGTTGTCATTTTGCCCAAGCGGTAAGTTCAATGAATTCGATCTTTTCGTTGACCTCAATTCCTACATCCGGAAATTAACATTAGCTAGGCACTTCGAAATCCAGTCCACAAAACCAAAAATCACAAAGCAAACTAGCACCGATAATGCACAACCTGACAAGACCATAAGAGCCATCGCCACGGGACTAAAACCCAAATCCACCTTCAACCCAATATACCATAGGGGGAGCCACATTGAAACCTTCTCCGCGCTCGTAACAAAGGACCTTAGAACCATCAATAAAGATCTAAAAGCACCAAACAACCTAAACAAAAAAGAAAAAATCGCCCTCAAAGAGCTCATGGATAATAACACCATCATCATCAGAAATGCCGATAAAGGAGGCAGCATCGTGATTCAGGACCGCGAGGATTATTTGGCCGAAGCACACAAAATCCTAGAAGACAAAAACTACTATGAAATCTTATCCCACAACCCCATAAAGGAAGACACCAAAAAACTATTGGGTCTTCTGGAAAAAGCAGAATCACAGGAAATACTAACCAAAAAGGAAAAAGAATACATTACCATAGACCACCCGAACCTGGCACTTTTTTACCATCTACCAAAAGTACATAAATCTACCCACAATCCGCCAGGGAGACCGATCATTTCCGGCATCTCCTCACTTACATGCAATTTATCACACTACATCGACATTTTTCTACAGAAATATGTCGTCCAACTACCCTCCCACCTGAAGGATTCCGCCACTCTAATTACCTTGCTCAAAAGGGTAAACTGGAAAAAATCATACATTTGGGCCACACTCGACGTAGCCTCATTATACTCTAACATCCCACACAATACAGGGATAGACGCCATACGGCAGTACCTACAACAAGACGCGAACCTGCCAACCTCACAGGGACAATTCATTCTGGACGGCATCGACTTCATCCTCAAACACAATATCTTCACTTTTGAAAACAAAATCTACAAGCAGACCAGGGGGACCGCTATGGGGACGCGATTCGCGCCCAGCTTCGCGAATCTGTACATGGGGATCTTCGAAGACCAATTCATTTATAACAAACACCCTTGGCAAGACAAACTAGTGTTCTACAAACGCTATATCGATGACTTGCTTTTGATCTGGGATGGTAGCCTAGAGGAGGCCAACAATTTCACCACCCACCTAAACAAAAATAACTTCAACCTTACCTTTACAGCCGACTACTCCGAAACATCTATAGAATACCTGGACCTAGTCCTATCCACTAAGGAAGACACCATCGAAACCAAGACCTTCTTCAAAAAAGTAGATGGAAACAGTTATCTGGACTATAAGAGCGCGCACCACAAAAAGTGGAAAAATAACATCCCATTCAGCCAATTCAAGCGGATCCGTCGAAACTGCACAAAGGATGAAGATTTCAAACTACAAAGCCAGGTAATTGAAAAAAGATTTCACAACAAAGGATACCCATGCGGCGTCGTCAAGGCAGCACTACGGCAGGCACAGAAATACACCCAGGAGGACTGTCTACCATCAGATGCTAGATTACCAATCATCAAACAAAGTGATCCAGATACCACAAAAAAGTACAAGACGTCCTTCATAACCACATTCAATACCAACCACACGACCCTGAGAAATATACTGAAGAAACACTGGCAGATACTACAAGCAGATCCCTTCCTAACAAAACATATACGACCAGAACCGCACATTACCTTTAGAAGAGCCCAAACAATCAAAAATCTCATTGCCCCCAGTCGCTTGCGCACGCAGAAGAAACATCCTCCAGCCATTTTGAGCTTTTTTCCCAAAATGCTGGGAAGTTATAAATGCGGGCACCAAAGATGCAAGTGTTGCCTGAACATCTCAAACCGGACCACCAAGTTCTCCAGTAATGTAACAGGAGAAAACTTTGAAATAAAGCACTTTCTAAACTGTTCATCGACATACATAATTTATTTATTGGAATGCAGCTGTGGATTGCAATACGTTGGCCGGACCACCCTCACTCTGAGAGAGAGGATGAACAAGCACCGTTGGAACATCACGAAGGGCTTCCTCAAACATGGAGTATCCCGACATTTCTTGCAGGCACACAACAAAGATGCAGGAGATCTCCCCCTATTACCCATTGAAGAAATCCCAGCCACCCATGCAAACCGCTACCAGAAATTGAGGAGAAAAGAAATGTACTGGATATTCAAACTACAAACCATAGAACCATACGGCCTAAACGAATCGCTAGAAACCAACTGCTTCTAAAACCCAGATTGCTGCCCCCCAAATCTCACCACCCACTCCGCCACGCACCCCTCCCCATCGTTTCACACACGCACACTACTGCGCTCGCCCCCAGCACCCACTGTCCCTCCTTACACTCCCTCTTCTCTCCATCCCACCCACCTCGCCACCCTACTCTACATTTGCCACATTTCATCCAGCTCCATCCCATACACCCCCCCCCTTTTTCCATCACCACATCCCCTCTGCCCACCTGCCAACCACCGCGCCAACTCAGGTTGACCTCATCCCCCTGCGTGGTCCAGTCCAGCCACACCACACATCACCCACATACCAATCACAACATCACACCACATCATGTCCTACTCCCACCCCACCACCCTCACCACCGAATCATCGCCCCCTATACACACATGCCTTAAACCAGCCACCACTGGTTCATCCCCCACCCTACATACATGCCCCAAACTAGCCACCACTAGCCACCATTGGTCACTCCCCACCCTATTTACATGGACCAAACCAGCCACAACACACCAGCCCCCTTATCACACCATGTCCCATCTCAGCCACCACATAACAGTACACAGTGCCAGCCTCTCAATTCCCCTTCCCCTCCTGTGCTGCACACTAATCACCTCTACATATTCCCCTACTGCCTAGCGCATGCCGAGCGGCATTCACGGACGTCACAACTCCGCCCCCAGCACACCAGCTGATCGGCGCCACCAGCGTTATTTTCCATTCCCGCCTGACGTCACTACCACGCCCCCGCCTGACGTCACAACCCCGCCCCCGCCACCCGTACTTCAAATAGCGCACGCTCAGGCACATGGAGAGCGGCGCTTCCAGCTAAACCAGACGCTCCAGGTAAGATGCACACTACAACAGCGCCTTGATGTCCACATCCCCCACTGCACCCCCAACAGCCAGGTCACCCGCCCCCACTAACCACCATGTGGGGCCACATCTAACCCTATAGATGATCACCCCCATTATAACATAGGTCATCCATCCCCCCCCCCCCACAGCAGCGCTACCACAATACCATAATATTACAATACACTGCACCCACCTGTCTCATCATCACCGGCCACCTGCCCCCCACTCCTTCAGAATACCCCCACGGCCTAGTTGTAATATAACCTATTACATTGCAGTGCACCCACCACAGGCAGTTCCTCCTGCTCTGCCTTACTTTCATCACCATACACACAGACATTATCATGCCCCATTGTACAGTCTCCGTTTTTTCAATTATTAATTCAATTATGTTTTTTCCCACAGCCATCTGGCCAGTCTTTTTGCTGAGGCCCCATAAGGTAAACCTCCCTCCATCCTACACACTTCCCCACAACTACATTCCAACAAATACCGTCAATATATAAACACCACCACCCCAATACCACACTAGAGACACCAGTGTGTTTTTATTTTATATTTTTTATTATTTTTTATATTTTATTCATTATTATATATATATATTTTTTTTTTTTTCCTACATGCCGTATACCTTCACTCATCCCATAACCACAGTTCTCCTGAGACACATTTAAGCACACAATTTTTATGCTAGCAAAAATAGTAGACACTACTGGGTCCAAAAGTGGCCCTATACGCGGACCATTGAAAAATCGACTTACTTTGCTTTTCACCAACTGCTGTTGAAATTGACATTTGCATTTTATTTCTCTCTGCAAAGTACAGTTCTTATTAATATTATTATTAGTATTATTATTTTTTCATGTATATATTTATGCACCTTTTAATGCTTAATGCACTCGCATAACTCTCTAAATATTCTACTGTATAATACATGTCCACACCCATCTAACCAGGTGGGGATACTTTTTGCCTCGGGCACTCTTTTTTTATACCCTTGTTTTAGACTTGATAAAGGAGTTATAAACTCCGAAACGCGTTGGCTACAATTATGTACAATTATGCTCAGCACTGTTACTGTACATATAAATTATAATTATTTATACTCAGTATATGATCTATAGAATTATCTGAGACGGAGTATAACTATATATACAGTAACAGCACTGAGCATAATTATATATAGGTACATGTACTATGCAGCTGTATAGGCGTGCCATACTGTATTTTTAACTTAATACTACTTTTTTAAGTTAGGCTCTAGGAAGGCAGGTAGTAAAAAACTAAAATGCATAAAGGGAAAATTGCCATGTCCACAAAGAGGTTAAGGCCCCTTGCAGACGAGCGTGTCCGGATTAGGTCCAGATGCAGTCTGTCTGCAATCAGGGAAAATCGTGCGCGTAGGTACGCAATTGCAGTCAGTTTTGCACCTTGCGCATTGCACCCACGTGGAATTCTCGCCCGTGTGAAAGGGGCCTAAGCATTTTTCTTGGCCATGTTTTCCATCAATTTTCATTTTTTATTTGTGGCTTTTCACATATCTTTTGATTTTTATTATAGCTGTCAGTTTTGTTAAATTATTTCACAACTGGCTTAAAAAATTTGAGTTTGGACCCATTCAGATGACTATCCGTTTTGCGCACATTCCGCCCTATGTTAGAAATGCCTTTTGGTCCTTTTGCAGGTCCTATGTTAGAATGCCACAAAACGGACAAGAATAGGGCAGGTTCTATGTTTTTTGCAGGGCCGCAGAACGGACATACGTATGTGGACAGCACACTGTGCAGTCCATTAAAATGAATAGGCCCGCATCGAATCTGCAAATTATGTCATGTGAATAAGGTCTTATACATATTTATTTTTTATTTTTTTATAATACCATCTTTTTCACTTTAGTAAAAATGTTATTTTATTCTTACTTTTATCCCCCCCCCTTCCCATCTCTGTCTCATGGCAATGCAAGCTGATGGCCCTGAACTAGCCTGTCCGTGTCATGAAAAGAGTGGGCTTGCAAGCTGTGTGCACAGGGTCACATTGAGGCCTCCCCTGCTGTGCTATGATAATGATAATGAGAGATCACAGCAGGGATGTCAGGGCCGGTGTAACGTTACATTACTCTACTTCGTGAGATTTCCCTACCTCGTAACTTGCGGTTGCACCGGAAATGACGTGATTAGGCGTGCCGGAGTTGTGCCGATCTGCGCATGCACGACGGTTTAGGGAAATCTCACAGCAGAGTTCAGCAGGACACCACGACACTGCCCATGCGCCGGAGAGCCACACCAGCCTTAGGCCCCTTTCACACGAGCGAGTTTTCCGTGCGGGTGCAATGTGTGACGTTAACGCATAGCACCCGCACTGAATCCTGACCCATCATTTCAATGGGTCTGTTTACATGAGCGTTGTTTTTCACGCATCAGTTCTGCGTTGCGTGAAAATCGCAGCATGTTCTATATTCTGCGTTTTTCACGCATCCCTGGCTCCATAGAAGTGAATGGGGCTGCGAGAAAAACGCATTGCATCTGCAAGCAAGTGCGGGTGCGATGCGTTTTTCACTGATGGTTGCTAAGAGATGTTGTTTGTAAACCTTCAGTTTTTTTATCACGCGCGTGAAAAACGCACCAAAACGCATTGCACCCGCGTGGAAAAAACTGAACGCAATCGCAGACAAAACTGACTGAACTTGCTTGCAAAATTGTGAGAGTTTCAATGAATGCACCCTGAACGCATCCGGACCTAATCCGTCACGCTCGTGTGAAAGAGGCCTTAGGCCTCTTTCAGACGGGCGTTGCGGGAAAATATGTGGGTGCGTTGCGGGAACACCCGCGATTTTCCCACGTGAGTGCAAAACATTGTAATGCGTTTTGCACTCGCGTGAGAAAAATCACGCATGTTTGGTACCCAAACCCGAACTTCTTCACAGAAGTTCGGGCTTGGGATCGGGGTTGTGTAGATTAAAAAAAAAAAAAAAAATTAACTCACCTTCTCCTCTTGTTCGCGTAGTTCCCGGTCTCTTCTTTACTTCTTTAATGATGAGCTATGGGCTAAAGGACCTTTGGTGACGTCAGATCACATGCTCCAATCACATGGTCCATCACCGTGGTGATGGACCATGTGATTGGAGCATGTGATCTGATGTCACCACAGGTCCTAGCCGGTAGTTCATCTTTTAAGAAGTAAAGAGACCGGAAACTACGCGAACAAGAGGAGAAGGTGAGTTAATTTTTTTTTTTTAACCCTCAATTGATCACCTACTAAGCATTCTGTATTCAGAATGCTATTATTTTCCCTTATAACCATGTTATAAGGGAAAATAATACAGTGAATAAACTGTCACCTAGCAACCATGCGTGAAAATCGCACCGCATCCGCACTTGCTTGCGGATGCTTGCGATTTTCACGCAACCCCATTCACTTCTATGGGGCCTGCGTTGCGTGAAAAACGCAGAATATAGAGCATGCTGCGATTTTCACGCAACGCACAAGTGATGCGTGAAAATCACCGCTCATGTGAACAGCCCCATAGAAATGAATCGGTCGGTATTTAGTGCGGGTGCAATGCGTTCAACTCACGCATCACATCTGCGCGGAATACTCGCCCGTGTGAAAGGGGCCTTAGGGTAGGGAAAAAATACGTCCCAGTGCGCAAGCGCGGCTAACTGCAGAACATCCATCTGATCTCCGCACCTGCGCAATGTGGGGGTAGGGACATCTGATGGCCATTTTTTCTGTTATATATATATATACAGTGGGATGCGAAAGTTTTGGCAACCTTGTTAATCGTCATGATTTTCCTGTATAAATCGTTGGTTGTTACGATAAAAAATGTCAGTTAAATATATCATATAGGAGACACACACAGTGATATTTGAGAAGTGCAATGAAATTTATTGGATTTACAGAAAGTGTGCTATAATTGTTTAAACAAAATTAGGCAGGTGTATAAATTTGGGCACCACAAAAAAGAAATTAAATCAATATTTAGTAGATCCTCCTTTTGCAGAAATTACAGCCTCTAAACGCTTCCTGTAGGTTCCAATGAGAGTCTGGATTCTGGTTGAAGGTATTTTGGACCATTCCTCTTTACAAAACATCTTTAGTTCATTCAGGTTTGATGGCTTCCGAGCATGGACAGCTCTCTTTAAGTCACACCACAGATTTTCAATTATATTCAGGTCTGGGGACTGAGATGGCCATTCCAGAACGTTGTACTTGTTCCTCTGCATAAATGCCTTAGTGGATTTTGAGCAGTGTTTAGGGTCGTTGTCTTGTTGAAAGATCCAGCCCCGGCGCAGCTTCAGCTTTGTCACTGATTCCTTAACATTGGTCTCCAGAATCTGCTGATACTAAGTGGAATCCATGCGTCCCTCAACTTTGACAAGATTCCCAGTCCCTGCACTGGCCACACAGCCCCACAGCATGATGGAACCACCACCATATTTTACTGTAGGTAGCAGGTGTTTTTCTTGGAATGCTGTGTTCTTTTTCCTTCATGCATAACTCCCCTTGTTATGGCCAAATAACTCAATTTTAGTTTCATCAGTCCACAGCACCTTATTCCAAAATGAAGCTGGCTTGCCCAAATGTGCTTTAGCCCACCTCAAGCGGCACTTTTTGTGCTGTGGGCGGCAAAAAGGCTTCCTCTGCATCACTCTCGCATACAGCATCTCCTTGTGTAAAGTGCGCCGAATGGTTGAACGATGCACAGTGACTCCATCTGCAGCAAGATGATGTTGTAGGTCTTTGGTGCTGGTCTGTGGGTTGACTCTGACTGTTCTCACCATTCGTCGCTTCTGTCTATCCGAGATTTTTCTTGGTCTGCCACTTCGAGCCTTAACTTGAACTGAGCCTGTGGTCTTCCATTTCCTCAATATGTTCCTAACTATGGAAACAGACAGCTGAAATCTCTGAGACAGCTTTCTGTATCCTTCCCCTAAACCATGATGGTGAACAATCTTTGTCTTCAGGTCATTTGAGAGTTGTTTTGAGACCCCCATGTTGCTACTCTTCAGAGAAAATTAAAAGAGGAGGGAAACTTACAATTGACCCCCTTAAATACTCTTTCTCATAATTGGATTCACCTGTGTATGTAGGTCAGGGGTCACTGAGCTTACCAAGCCAATTTGAGTTCCAATAATTAGTTCTAAAGGTTTTGGAATCAATAAAATGACAACAGTGCCCAAATTTATGTACCTGCCTAATTTTGTTTAAACAATTATAGCACACTTTCTGTAAATCCAATAAACTTCATTTCACTTCTCAAATATCACTGTGTTTGTCTCCTATATGATATATTTAACTGACATTTTTTATCGTAACAACCAACGATTTATACAGGAAAATCATGACGATTAACAAGGTTGCCCAAACTTTCGCATCCCACTGTATATATATATATATATATATATATATTTATTACAGACCAAAAGTTTGGACACACCTTCTCATTCAAAGAGTTTTCTTTATTTTCATGACTATGAAGGCATCAAAACTATGAATTAACACATGTGGAATTATATACATAATAAACTGTCAGTCGTTACCTCTGGCTGTGACCTGACTTAGGGAGGTAAGACCTTTTCAGACCCATTACACCACCCACCACTCCTTCCAACCCCATTAACAAGCGTAGACCATAATTCTTGGTGTAAAGGCCATAGCAGCCGTTTATTAAACAGCAATAATACTCCAACATCATTTTAAAGTATACATTAATAAATATCAACCAATAAATACAAACATATAAATACAATGTAATAATAACATTCACTTTTCGGAAGGATCCTAGAAGGCAACCCTAGCAAGCTGCGATCTTCACTCCACACATCTCCATCCTTACCCTCGGCTGCACTCGCCGACCCAAGGGCACCAAATCCTCCAAAATCCATATATTCCTCTACCCCTGTAGGCCTTTCAGCCCAACAGGAGCCCCCAGCGTTCAGCTTACCGAACCACATAGATGCACGTTCCAACGTGTCATGCACCTACTAAACATAGTATTGCCTTCCAGGACCCCCCCGTTAACCTGCCACCGACGCACATAGGAGACACCTCACCTATGGACGTCCCGCCACACCCTGAACGCTGTCTCCAAACCATCCTGCAGCCCTAGTGCCCACAAATCAATACCAATCTCATTCAGATGCACCCCGTCCGACCTAAGGAACTGAGGCGACGCCACCTCCAACTCCCTGTGTCGAACCACAAAACCGCCTTGCCGCCGTACAAAACGCCCCACCTCCTTATTCAACTTCGCCCTAGCCTTGTTGATCCGGTCCACTGACCTCGCAAAACGCCATGAACTCCTAGCTACCACCTCTGACCAAACTACCAACAAATCTGGGAACTCCTCCATTAGACGTAACAAATCCAGTTTGATGTCCCTGATAACATCCCTCGAGCGGCAAACACCTAAGTCATTCCGGCCCACATGAAAAACCACAATGTCCAGGCACCTGTCCAAGGAGACAAAAGCATGAAATTCAGGCAACATAACATACCCCGCACACCAATCCACCGGACCTGCAACTCATCCGGCTTGAAACCCAACTGCCGACCACTTCTCCTCACATCCGCTCTCAACGCTCCCCAGTAAACATAAGAATGGCCAAAAATCCACGCCAAACAAGAACCCGAACCTGCAAACAAACAAAAGGGAAAACAGTTACCCTAAATGCAAATAACATACACCACAACTAAGCTCACTCCCTCCACCAACCTCACAACAAGTGAGGACGAATATATGAGCGAAAACACGCAGACTCCCACTGGCCAATCCGCATAATGGCATCTTTGCCCAAACCCCATCTAGCAGCCTTCGTCGCCGCGCCAATGCGAAAAGAATGAGACGCAAACTTACTCGCCACAAAACCTGCTGCTGTCAAACACTTACGAAAAACCACCACAAACTGATAACGGGACAAGGCCGAGCCATCTAGATGTACCAGCAATCCCGCGCCTCCAAGCGGTCGAAGGGCCAAAAACTCCTCCAAACAACGAACCGGGCACACCACCGATCCCGGCAGAGGCCGCAACAAAATGCACACCCCCTTGCCCACCTGATCTATCTTGGACTTACGCAACACACACCGCAAACCCTCTTCACCAATACTTACATCCTTCCGTAATAAACCTCCCCCACGCACCCGTCTAACCGCCACCAGCTCAGAAACCCGGAATGCCCCAAAGAAAGCCAAGGCAAAAGCTGCTCTAAACAAACACACCTCATACCCTGACTTGCACACACTCCCCGCCCGATCCCATAACAACTGCAGAACCTGAAAAGACACCGGGCGCCGGGAATCCTTCCTCACCACACTGCGACGATACCCCTTCAAAGCCTGTCTCACCAAAAAACTCTGACACATCAGCCAAACCCCGCATCCGTAACCAAAAAGCCACCGCTGCCACCCTCTTAGTAGCAACAGAAAAAGACAGACCGTCGCTAAACGACCGACCCACAAAATAAACTAACAACGAGTGAAAATCCTCAACCCCCTTGCAGCCCCCCACCTGCTCAATCAAACATTCCCAGTGCGACCACACAGAAGAATAAGCCGACCACGTACTGCTACTCGCGGACCGTCGAACCAGATCTAATGAGACCCCAAGGCCACGCTCCAGAGCCACTGAGGACACAGCAGACCCGACACCTCCGCGCCCGGAACCAAACTGCGAAAACTATCCCACTGGAAACGAGAGAGCGTCAGCAATGGAATTATCAACCCCAGGTACATGTACTGCCACAAAACAAGCATTCAACTTCAAACCGTTCAAAACCAAATGACGAAGCAACCGCACCACCGGGGGCGAATTTGCTGACTGACTATTCACCGCCTGCACCACCCCCAAATTGTCGCAACAAAAACGCACCCTCTTATTCCTCAACAAATCCCCCCACAACTCGGTAGCCAAAACAATAGGGAACAACTCCAATAAAGCCAAATTCCCAAGCAAACCAGCCACCCTCCATTCCTCCAGGCAAAGCCCCAGCGCTCCATTGACCCTGACAAAAGGCCCCATAACCACAGGAACCTGACGTGTCCGTAAACAACTCTAAATCCACATTACAAATAGGCGCCTCTATCCACACCGACCGGCCGTTAAAGTCCCTCAAAAAACGCTCCCACGCCTCCAAATCTGCATGCACCTCAGCAGACAACCGCACAAAATGAAACGGGGACTTCACTCCCGCTGTGGCCATAGCCAAACGTCTACAAAAAACCCTACCCATAGGCAAGATCCTACAGGCAAAATTCAATTTTCCTAAAATGGACTGTACCCGTCTGAGCTGCACCTTCTTCGCATTCCGCAACAAACCCACTTCACAACGCAAATCCTCCACCTTATCCAAAGGCAACCGACACTCCATGGCTACACTATCAATCTCGATCCCCAAAAACTTCATTGTCGTAGAAGGGCCTTCTGTTTTCTCACGTGCCAATGGTACCCCAAAACTTGCGGACACACGCTCCATGGTGTGCAACAAAACTGAACACACCCTCGACCCAACCGGCCCTAAAAACAAAAAATCGTCTAGGTAATGCAAAACAGAACTCCATCCTGCCTCCTGCCGCACAACCCATTCCAAAAAGGAACTAAACGTTTCAAACAGTGAACATGAGATAGCACATCCCATAGGCAAACAACAATCCACAAAAAACTGCCCCTCCCATTTAAAACCAAGCAAACGAAAACTATCCGGGTGAATCGGCAGCAAGCAGAAAGCAGCCTCAATATCCGTCTTTGCCAACAATGCACCCTGCCCAAAAAGACGGACCCGCCTCATCGAATGACTTATAAGACACCGAGCATAACTCATCATCAATACCGTCGTTCACAGAACACCTCGCCGGGTAGGACAAATTATGAATGAGCCGAAATTTGTTGGGCTCTTTCTTCGGGACTAACCCCAAAGGTGAAACCCACAAATCCGGCAACGGACACTTGACAAAGGGGCCTACCACCCTTCCAGCTGACACCTTCTTTGCAATTTTTTTCCGAAACCACCTCCGGCCGCAGCAACGCCGATGACAAATTACGCCCCGCGATTCCCGCTCCCACTGCCGAACACGGAATCCTAAAACCGTCCCGAAACCCAGCCAACAATAAAGCCGCCGCTTCCTTATTTGGGTACCTCTCTAGAAACGGCTCCATCACATGCACC
Source organism: Bufo bufo (assembly GCF_905171765.1). Classification (NCBI taxonomy): domain Eukaryota; kingdom Metazoa; phylum Chordata; class Amphibia; order Anura; family Bufonidae; genus Bufo; species Bufo bufo. The sequence goes on from NC_053397.1 coordinate 121,176,987, forward strand.
CTCACCGGGGTCACCCCTCTTCTGCGCAACCTCGAATCCCCTTCCCCTACCGCGCTTGAAACACCGCACAAAGCTATGGGCACCGCCACAGCCGGAGCACTCGTGTTTGAAACGACAGTCGGATAGGTATTTGCAGTAACCCTCGTTGAACTGGCAACAACAACCTTTCCTGACCCCCCCCTGCTGACTCGGACGCCGAGGAACCCCCGGCCGCCCCACGAAAGGGCTGGCTCACACCCTTTGGGGCCGTCATCAATCGCATCCACAGACCTATATCCTTATGATCCCAACGAATACTAGGCCTGACCGCCTTCCTCTGGTGAAACTGCTCATCATACCGGAGCCAAGCCACCCCTCCATACGTCCGGTACACCTCCCCAATGGCATCCATGTAGCAAAACAGAGCCGAACAGTGTTCAGGCGCCTTCTCGCCCACCACACTAGCCAGAATAGCGAACACCTGCAGCCAATTCAGAAAAGTACGCGGAATCAACCTGTATCTCCGCTTCTCCTCCTCCTCCTCTTTCTTACTCTCGTCTGGCTTCACCCTGTCCAATTGAAACTTATCCAACGGAAGCAACGAGAATATCTCCACGTATTCATCTTTCCAAATCTTCTCCCTGACCTCAATCTTCAAATGAGCCCCCAACGGCCCTTCAAAGCACACATAGACCTCACCCTTAGCGGCATCCGCCAACCTGACCTCATCCCCCACACCCTGACTACCTCCACTCCCAGCGACTACAACTGCCGCCGCACCCACTCCGACTGCAGGAGAGCCCCCTACACCAGCCGCACACCCACGCTCCCCGTCACCAACCGCAGGCGCAGCAGCCCATACTGCGGCCGGAGACGACTCTGCCCCAGACTTCCATTGCGACAACAAAGTCCACATACCCGCCACCAAGTCATGTGCTAACCTGTCCTCCCCTGGATGCCCCCCCCAACCCCCCCCAACAAGGTCCAGACCCGACGTCCTCTCGCCTGGCTGTCCCTGGGGCATCCTCCCAGCAGCCGCCGACCGCACCGTTGTACTTCTCTGCGAAGACTCAATCGCCGACCTGGATGTAGAAGGACATGCGCAGACTGCATCGTCCCTCCGACCCCGATCTCCCAAGCCTCCTGGCTGACTTCACCTTCCTCCAGCGCTTGAGCCTCCATGAAACCACCACCAACGTCCCATTGGCGTGGCTGTAACGGAATAGCGTCCCTGCTAGCAGGCCCACCTCCAGGCGGCCGCAGACCACAGGCATCACCAACTTCGGGCCCACCAAACCCCATCTCCACGGAAGTCCCACCGTGAGCCGCATCCGACCTTCTCACATTCATACTGTCCACCAGCTGCACTGGGGGCGGAGCCAAGCCCATTCCCCCAGCCAGCGCAATCCTCTGAACATCCCTGCCCAGCACCTCAGAGGTACCAGCAGGTGGCGACATCCTGGATCCACCACGCAGCTGCGCACCAGACCCCTGCCGCCGGCCAGTAGACAGAGACCGCGGGGCCGTCTCCTGGATGAGTCCCCCGCTGCTGCACCCACACCAGCCGAACGAGCCGCCTCCAACTCCGGACTCTGCGATGCCTCCTGCGCTCACACGCCGCCGACCGATCCTCTCCTGGGGTAAGTGAGACCGCATCACCGCCAGCCGCCCGAGACCTAACACTCCGTCCACCTGCACGCGCCCCATCTCGCTCCGCCTCACCGCGATGCATGCTCCCAGGCAACCTGGATGGATCCTGACCCCGGCCACTCCGCAACTCAATAGCATGCGCGCGACGCTGCGCCGAACTCCTCCCGCTGCGCCGGCTGGCAGGGACACTTGTCACTCCAGCCGGAGCAAGCGGAGGGTTAACAGGGGGACTCCTAAGCTGGCGCCGTAACCGGGGTGTTACCTCCGGACTCAAGCGCTCCGAAAGGGACAGATCTCCTAGCCGTCACTCTCCCCATCGCCGCGTGCAAACTACTCACCAGCCAGTCAGAACCATGCTGTTCTGCTGCTGCCCGCACCGCTACCAGTAACTCCTCAAGCGCCGCCATGCTCCTAAATTCGCCTGCGCCCGCAACTGCACCCAACTTCACCAGAACAATAATGGCCTCTGGTGCCGCCTCCCACCACGGCCCTGCATATAAACGGCCCGTGAAACTGCAGCACCGCCCCCCCCTGCACGTCCCCCAGCAGCACTCCACCCCCCCACTAGATTAACCCTATACTGGTCTTCCACTTCTCCCCTCAGTCAGTTCTCACTGAGCTACGTCTGCGCCTCGCTCCGTTGTCCTGATTCTGTCTATGCTCTCGCTGCAGCTCCATTCCTGTGTGTCATTTTTGGTTCTTTATGGGTTAACTCCCGTGTGTGTTTATTAGGAGTTAATCCTCTGTCTGCTCCATGGGTGTGGCCTCTCTGCTGCACCCATGGAACCTGTATATAAGGCCTCCTGCACACGACCGTTGTGTGCACCCATGGCCGTTGTGCCATTTTCCGTTTTTTTTCGCGGACCCATTGACTTTCAATGGGTCCGTGGAAAAATCGGAAAATGCACAGTTTGGCAGCCGCATCCGTGATCTGTGTTTCCTGGCCGTGAAAAAAATGACCTGTACTATTTTTTTTCACGGCCAACGGTTCACGGACCCATTCAAGTCAATGGGTCCGTGAAAAAACACGGATGCACACAAGATTGGCATCCGTGTCCGTGGTCCGTGGCCGTAGGCTACTTTCATGCAGATGGATCCGAAGATCCGTCTGCATAAAAGCTTTTTCAGAGCTGAGTTTTCACTTTGTGAAAACTCAAATCCGACAGTATATTCTAACCCAGAGGCGTTCCCATAGTGATGGGGACGCGTCTAGTTAGAATATACTACGAACTGGGTACATGACTGCCCCCTGCTGCCTGGCAGCACCCGATCTCTTACAGGAGGCTGTGATCCGCACAATTAACCCCTCAGGTTACACACCTGAGGGGTTAATTGTGCGTATCTTAGCCCCCTGTAAGAGATCAGGTGCTGCCAGGCAGGAGGGGGCAGACCCCCCTCCCTCCCCAGTTTTAATTTCATTGGTGGCCAGTGCGGCCCCCCCCCGGCCCCCCCTCCCTCTATTGTAATATCATTGGTGGCCAGTGTGCGGCCTCCCCCGGCCCCCCTTCCCTCCCTCTATTGTAATATGATTGGTGGCCAGTGTGCGGCCTCCCCCGGCCCCCCCTCCCTCCCTCTATTGTATTATCATTGGTGGCACAGTGTGCGGCCGGCCCCCCCTCTATTGTGTTAATATCATTGGTGGCCCGATCATTGGTGGCAGCGGAGAGTTCCGATCGGAGTCCCAGTTTAATCGCTGGGGCTCCGATCGGTAACCATGGCAACCAGGTCGCTACTGCAGGCCTGGTTGCCATGGTTACTTAGCAATATTACAATATTAGAAGCATCATACTTACCTGCTGCGCTGTCTGTGACTGGCCGGGAGCTCCTCCTACTGGTAAGTGACAGATCATTAAGCAATACGCCACACAGACCTGTCACTTACCAGTAGGAGGAGCTCCCGGCCGGACACAGACAGCGCAGCAGCCAGCAGGTAAGTATGATGCTTCTAATATTGTAATATTGCTAAGTAACCATGGCAACCAGGCCTGCAGTAGCATCCTGGTTGCCATGGTTACCGATCAGAGCCCCAGCGATTAAACTGGGACTCCGATCGGAACTCTCCGCTGCCACCAATGATCGGGGGGGGGGGGGTGAGGGGAGGCCGCACACTGGCCACCAATGATATGAATACAATAGAGGGGGGGCCGGGTGGGGCCGCACACTGGCCACCAATGATAATACAATAGAGGGAGGGAGGGGGGGCCGGGGGAGGCCACACACTGGCCACCAATGATAATACAATAGAGGGAGGGGGGTCTGCCCCCTGCTGCCTGGCAGCCCCTGATCTCTTACAGGGGGCTATGATACGCACAATTAATCCCTTCAGGTGCAGCACCTGAGGGGTTAATTGTGCTGATCACAGCCCCCTGTAAGAGATCGGGTACTGCCAGGCAGCAGGGGGCAGTCATGTACACAGTTCGTAGGATATTCTAACTTGAAGCGTCCCCATCACCATGGGAACGCCTCTGTGTTAGAATATACTGTCGGATATGAGTTTCACGATGTAACTCAAATCCGATGGTATATTCTAACATAGAGGCGTTCCCATGGTGATGGGGACGCTTCAAGTTAAAATATACCATCGGATTGGAGAAAACTCTGATCCTATGGTATATTAACTCCTGACTTTACATTGAAAGTCAAAGGGGGACGGATCCGTTTGCAATTGCACCATATTGTGTCAACGTCAAACGGATCCGTCCCCATTGACTTGCATTGTAAGTCAGGACGGATCCGTTTGGCTCCGCACGGCCAGGCGGAAACCAAAACGACTTTTTTTTTAATGTCCGTGGATCCTCCAAAAATCAAGGCAGACCCACGGATGAAAAAACGGTCACGGATCACGGAAAAACGGAACGCGTTTTTGCAGACCGCAAAAAAAACTGTTGTGTGCAGGAGGCCTATGGCTGAGGTTTCCTCAGTTCTGTGTCAGCTCTCCTGGTATGTGTTGTCTTGTCCTGCTCCTTGTTTGTACTCACTGTCCCATGCTGCTGACCCATGGGATCCGTGTCTGTCTGTCTGTGCTCTGTGGGTTTCCTACTTGTTCATTGGCGTCCTCTTTTGACGTCCTCTTTCCTGTGTTTCTGTTATCTGTTCTGCCAGTTATGTTTGTTATGTTATATGTCTCTGTTCAGCAAGCCCTTGCTGCACCTTTCTTTGCAGCAGAGTGCCATGCGCAAGGCCATGCAGTTTACTACTGGTGGAGCAAGTCCTTCTCTGCTCATTGTCACTCCTGTTTCCTTGCTATGTATTCCTGCTTGTGTTATTAGTTGCCCTGTTTGTATTTGCCTGTCTGTTATGTTTGCCTATGTGCCGTCGGTACCTTCTGGTACCTGTTGTCCATTCGTTCTTGCTGTCACTGTCTAGTTCACGCTCCAGAGTGGACCCTGGCAACTTCCTGCTGCAAAGTCTAACCCTACCATCTGGGGCCCTAGTGAATACCAGGAGTTGCTTAGTCACGCCCCTCTGGAGTATTACTAGACACGCGGTGGCGCGGTGGGGGTTTGCTCCCACTGTGCTGACGGTACATAGAGCTTATGTTTTGTCTGTGCTGCCTTCCCTGGTTTTTGTTTGTTCAATAAACTCTTGTGTGTCTGTACCTGATTTCCGTTTGTTTATTGCTTGACGACGCGGTGGTCTCTCCTGGGACCTCCTACTCGTGACACAAACAAGTGTGAAACAACTGAAAATATGTCATATTCTAGGTTCTTCAAAGTAGCCACCTTTTGCTTTGATTACTGCTTTGCACACTCTTGGCATTCTCTTGATGAGCTTCAAGAGGTAGTCCCCTGAAATGGTCTTCCAACAGTCTTGAAGGAGTTCCCAGAGATGCTTAGCACTTGTTGGCCCTTTTGCCTTCACTCTGCGGTCCAGCTTACCCCAAACCATCTCGATTGGGTTCAGGTCCGGTGACTGTGGAGGCCAGGTCATCTGGCACAGCACCCCATCACTCTCCTTCATGTCAAATAGCCCTTACTTTCAAAGTTTTCCCAATTTTTCGGCTGGCTGACCTTCATTTCTTAAAGTATTGATGGCCACTCGTTTTTCTTTACTTAGCTGCTTTTTTCTTGCCATAATACAAATTCTAACAGTCTATTCTGTAGGACTATCAGCTGTGTATCCACCTGACTTCTCCTCAACGCAACTGATGGTCCCAACCCCATTTATAAGGCAAGAAATCCCACTTATTAAACCTGACAGGGCACACCTGTGAAGTAAAAACCATTTCAGGGGACTACCTCTTGAAGCTCATCAAGAGAATGCCAAGAGTGTGCAAAGCAGTAATCAAAGCAAAAGGTGGCTACTTTGAAGAACCTAGAATATGACATATTTTCAGTTGTTTCAGACTTGTTTGCTATGTATATAATTCCACATGTGTTAATTCATAGTTTTGATGCCTTCAGTGTGAATCTACAATTTTCATAGTCATGAAAATAAAGAAAACTCTTTGAATGAAAAGGTGTGTCCAAACTTTTGGTCTGTACTGTATGTCTAGGATAATCCCCAGGAACACTCTTTTTTGTGGGGGCCCTATGTGCTCTTTCAATAGCGAACAAAGGAGAGAGGATTTATGGAGCGATGGATAAAGGAGAACTGTAAGGAGGGTATCCTCTCTCCTTTGTTCACTATTGAGAGAGTGCAACTCTGTATGGCACTTTACAAAATAGCAAGGAGTCTAAAGATAGATTTTAAAAACCAAATGAGGAAATAGCTGAGACTCACATAAAAAGGGATCAGGGACAGTTTGAGGCTCCCAGAAGTAGTTTTTGCTGAAGTTGTAGAAAGCTCCAGACCTCGCCATCCTAATAAAGTTAAACCTAGACCAGAGGATAAGAAGGTGCCAAATGTTAATGGAAGCCCAGATAAAAATAAAAAAAAATTTGTAAATAGGCGGTTCCCTCATTTCAGAAGATACCAGAGAGGTTATGTCAGGAGATTCCCACGTGACCCGGAAAGGGTTCCAAATGGTTCTGAATCAGAAGGTTCTGGTAAGTCTCAAGCATCTAAATCCCAAAATCAACCTCAAAATGGGGTATGGGAAAAATAGAGCTAATATCCATGACCGAATGGATCAGATACAGAGCCAGTTTGGAGTATTGATGCAAAGGATGGAAGATTTATCCAAAGCTCTCACTGCTACCCCCAAAATCCTTTTTTAGGGGCAGCTACTAATGTAGAAAGCCCTCCCCAATTATAAATGGGGAGAAGCAGGTAAGAGTGTCAAATCCTGCAAATGCTGATGATTTAACTATGTCCAAGTAAGCAAAATAACACAAATGTCTGTATCCCTGCAAAGAATTTAACTCTTCCAATGCCAAATGGTCTGTACTGTATGTCTAGGATAATCCCCAGGAACACTCTTTTTTGTGGGGGCCCTATGTGCTCTTTCAATAGCGAACAAAGGAGAGAGGATTTATGGAGCGATGGATAAAGGAGAACTGTAAGGAGGGTATCCTCTCTCCTTTGTTCACTATTGAGAGAGTGCAACTCTGTATGGCACTTTACAAAATAGCAAGGAGTCTAAAGATAGATTTTAAAAACCAAATGAGGAAATAGCTGAGACTCACATAAAAAGGGATCAGGGACAGTTTGAGGCTCCCAGAAGTAGTTTTTGCTGGAGTTGTAGAAAGCTCCAGACCTCGCCATCCTAATAAAGTTAAACCTAGACCAGAGGATAAGAAGGTGCCAAATGTTAATGGAAGCCCAGATAAAAATAAAAAAAAATTTGTAAATAGGCGGTTCCCTCATTTCAGAAGATACCAGAGAGGTTATGTCAGGAGATTCCCACGTGACCCGGAAAGGGTTCCAAATGGTTCTGAATCAGAAGGTTCTGGTAAGTCTCAAGCATCTAATTCCCAAAATCAACCTCAAAATGGGGTATGGGAAAAATAGAGCTAATATCCATGACCGAATGGATCAGATACAGAGCCAGTTTGGAGTATTGATGCAAAGGATGGAAGATTTATCCAAAGCTCTCACTGCTACCCCCAAAATCCTTTTTTAGGGGCAGCTACTAATGTAGAAAGCCCTCCCCAATTATAAATGGGGAGAAGCAGGTAAGAGTGTCAAATCCTGCAAATGCTGATGATTTAACTATGTCCAAGTAAGCAAAATAACACAAATGTCTGTATCCCTGCAAAGAATTTAACTCTTCCAATGCCAAATGGCAAGGGGGAGGGGCGACATGTTTGTGATTTTATCTTCCAGCCTACAGAGACTTCAGCTGCACAAAGGATGACAGGCACTCCTGCTTGTGGAAAAAAGGAAGGGGGGGTTATGGGTAAGAATTAGAGTTCAGTGGACACCTGGATGTTCGGGTTCGACGGGTTCGGCCGAACTTCACAAAAAAGTTCGCGTTCGGGAGCCGAACTCGACCCGAACCCCATTGAAGTCAATGGGGACCCAAACTTTTGAGCACTAAAATGGCTGTAAAAATGTCATGGAAAGGGCTATAGGGCTGCAAATGGCATCAAAATGTGGTTAAGAGCATGGCAAGGGCTCTGCAAACAAATGTGGATAGGGAAACGACTTTAACATAAAATACGTAAAAATTAAAAATAATCTTGATCTAGGAGGACTAGGTCCATATGGAGTAGGAGGTTGAGGTGGCGGTGTAGGTGGAAGCAGCGGTGGAGGTAGCCTACACTGCTTTTTGATTTTAAATTAAAAAATTTTAATTGGGGAACACCCCAAAACATTGGGAAATATAACCTGTGATAACCCCCTCCAGTCGTGCTAAACACACGTTCAGACAATACACTGGCTGCAGGGCAGGCGAGCACCTCCAAGGCGTAAAAGGGAAACTCAGGCCATGTGCCCAATTTGGAGACCCAGAAGTTGAAGGGGGCAGACCCATCATTCAGTACGTGTAGGCGTTTGCACACATGTCGCACGTCCCCGTGATGTCCACGATCCAATTGGATATATTCTCTATCAACTTTCGATGTTCTTTTATGCGCCTACCATGGTGATCACGAGTGGCGAGAAATCAGGGTTCCAGGCTGGAGAGGGAGCCTGAGAAAGGGATACCACATCCAAGGGAGGTCAATGGATGAAATTAAATGTAATCGAGCGGAAATGTTGGACAAATTATTGAAGCATAAGCTTCCAAGTAAAGGAGGGGGCACGCGGCAATTATCCACTCCCGACTTGGGGAGGTAGTGATGATAAAAAACAATACAGGACTCTTAAGATGCCCTGTTATTGGAATGATTAATAAAAAATTATATGGAATGTCACTGGGGTATTTTGGATTTGGAAACGTTAGCCAGGAGAGGCCTTGCTGCCATTTTGTTGACTCTAGATATCTTCTGCCTGATTGCACGTCTCTGTGACGTCCACGATCCATTTGGATATCTTCTCTATCAACTTTCGATGTTATTTTCTGAGCCTACCATGTTGATCATGGTTGTCGGCGAATCAGGGTCCCACGCCGGAGAGGGAGCGTGAGAAAGTCAGACGTCATCCAAGGGAGGTCAATGGCTGCAATGGGATGAAGCGAAATGTGGGACAAGTTATTAAAGCAGAAGGATCGAATGAAAGGGCCAATTAAAGACGAATTTTAGAAATTTAAGTCCCTGTCACCTATGCAAATCAGGGGTTTTTCATCGCCAGAAATGGGTTAATGTCACCCACCAATGGAACAGATTATTTTTAAAAATTTCGGTCCCTGTCACTTATGCAGAGCAGGGTTTTATTCATGGCAAAAATTGTAAAATGTCACCCAAGAATGTAATGTAAAATTTGTGAAATTTATTAACCTGTCTACTAGGTAGAGCAGGGGTCTATCACAGCCAAAAATTGTTGAATGTCACCCGAAAATGTAACAGAAAAATTTGTGAAATTTATTAAGTTGTCTACTAGGTAGAGCAGGGGTATGTCACAGCAAAAAATTGTGAATTTCATCCGAAAATGTAACAGACAAATTAGTGATTTTTTTTTTTTTACCTGTCTATTAGGTAGAGCATGGGCATATCACACCCAAAAATAGAATTTCACCCGAAAATTTAACAGACAAATTAGTGAAATTACATAAAATAAAATACGTACAAATAAAAAAAAACTTTATTTATGAGGTGGAGGTCCATATGGAGTAGGAGTTTGAGGAGGCGGTGGACGTAGCGGTGTAGGTGGAAGCAGCGGTGGAGGAGGACAAGGTAGCTAACACTGGTTTTTGGTTCATTTTTTTTTTTTTTTTTAAAAGAATGAGCAATTGCACTGTAGTATAACAATGGCTGGTTAAGGCCGGTATACATGTCTATTCTGCACAAGGTACTGACAAGTCCTGTGGGATTCATGCCTGGTTTATTTTAATGAACGTGAGCTTGTCCACATTAACTGTGGACAGACGGCTGCGCATGTCTGTGATAACGTCCCCTGCCATGCTAAACACACGTTCAGATAATACACTGGCTGCAGGGCAGGCCAGCACCTCCAAGGCTTGAAGGGCAAGCTCAGGCCATGTGCCAAATTTGGAGACCCAGAAGTTGAAGGGGGCAGACCCGTCATTCAGTACGTGTAGGCGTTTGCACATATACTGCTCCACCATGTTGGTGAAATGCTGCCTCCTGCTAAGAGGTTCCATATCAGCTGGTGGTGCTGGTTGTTGTGGCATGCTGACAAAGCTTTTCCACATTTCGGCCATGCTAACCCTGCCTTCTGAGGTGCTGGCGGTGCCCCAGCTGCGTTGGCGACCTCTTCCTCTGCCTTCGCCTTGTGCTTCCCCTGTGCCCCCGCTGTCAGATGGGAATGCCACTAGCAGCGCGTCTACCAGCGTGCGCTTGTACTCGCGCATCTTACAATCATGCTCCAGTGAGGGAATTAAGGACGATATGTTGTCCTTGTAATGGGGATCTAGCAGCGTGGCCACCCAGTAATAAGCACAAGTTAGAATGTGGGCAACTTGGCAGTTGCTGCGGAGACACTACAGCATGTAATCGCTCATGTGTGCCAGGCTGCCCACAGGCAACGAAATGCTGTCATCCATGGGAGGTGTATCGTCTGTGTCCTCTGTATCTCCCCAGCCACGCACCAGTGATGGCCATGAGCTGTTCTGGGTGCCACCCTGCTGTTAACACGTTTCCTCCTCCTCCTCCATATCCTCCTCCTTATCCTCCACCTTGTCATCCTCCAGAACTGTGCTCTGGCTAGACAATTGTGTACCTTGGGTTTGTGGGTGCAGGAACCCACCCTCATAGCCACTCGTGAATGACTGGCCGGAAACCCTATGAAATGATCCCTCTTCCTCCTCCTCCTACTGTGCCACATCCTCTTCCATCATCGCTAGCAGCGTTTTTTCAAGGAGGCATAGAAGTGGGATAGTAACGCTGAGAACAGCGTTATCTGCACTGGCCATGTTGGTGGAGTACTCGAAACAGCCCAACAAGGAACACAGCTCTCACATGGAGGCCCAGTCATTGTGGTGAAGTGGTGCTGTTCCGCAGAGCGACTCACACGTGCTTGCTGCAGCTGAGACTCAACTATCGCCTGCTGCTGCTCGCACAGTCTGGCCAGCATGTGCATGGGCACATCGCATATGAGACTGTGAGCGGGAAGGCCAAAGTTGCGCTGCAGCACTGACAGGTGAGCAGCAGCAGGGTGAGATTGCCAAAGGCGCGCACAGACGGCCCGAATTTTATGCAGCAGCTCTGACATATCGGGGTAATTTTTAAGGAATCTCTTCACCACCAAATTCAGCACATGCGCCAGGCAAGGGATGTGCGTCAAACTGTCTAGTCCCAGAGCTGCTTCGAGATTTCGCCCATTATCGCACACCACGAGGCCTGGCTTGAGGCTCACTGGCACCAACCACTCATCGGTCTGTTGTTCAAGGCCCGTCGACAGCCCCTCCGCGGTGTGGGGTTTGTCCCCCAAACAGATAAATTTTAAAACTGCCTGCTGTCGTTTACCCCTGGCTGTGCTGAAGTTGGTGGTGAAGGTGTTACGCTGACTGGATGAGGAGCCGGTAGAGGAGGAGGAAGCGGAGTAGGAGGAGGAAGCAACATGAGGCAAACTGAAGCGCCTTGGTGGTGGAAGGACATGCGGCAAACTGCTATCCGGCCCAGCAGCCACTGCATTTACCCAGTGTGCTGTTATGGAGATATAACGTCCCTGGCCGTGCTTACTGGTCCAAGTATCCATAGTGTGGTGTACCTTGCCACAGATGGCATTGCGCAGTGCACACCTGATTTTGTCCCCCACTTGGTTGTGCAGGGAAGAGATGGCATGCCTGGAAAAGTAGTGGCGGCAGGGCACGACGTACTGTGGACAGCCACCGCCATAAGACTTTTAAAACTCCGTCTCCACCAGACGGAATGACAGCATTTCAAAGGCCAGTAATTTTGAAATGCTGGCATTCAGGGCCAGGGATCGTGGGTGGGTAGGGGGGTACTTCCTCTTCCGCTCCAGTGTTTGGGATATGGAGAGCTTCCATGGGACATTATGGAGATGCTTGGTGACCCAGATGGTGGTGTTGCTGGCAGATCCTCTGTTAGAGGGGTGGCAGGTGGCACTGTCACTCCAGAGGTGGATGAAGAGGCCGAGACTGCAGCAGAAGAGAAAGCAGGAGGAGCCAGAGACCTCTCTTGGTTTTTGAGGTGTCTACTCCACTGCAGCTCGTGCTTTGCACTTAGATGCCTGGTCATGCAGGTTGTGCTCAGGTTGAGAAAGTTTATGCCTCACTCCAGGCTCTGATTGCACAGCGTGCAAACTACTCGTATCTTGTCTTCAGCACATTGTCTGAAGAACTGCCACGCCAGGGAACTCCTTGGAGCTGGCTTTGGTGTGCTCGGTCCCTTGCTGCGGTGGGCAGTAGCAGGGGTACTGTCTAGGGGACAGCCACTCCGCTTTTGCACCCTGCTCCCTCTTCTGCTGTGCTGGTGGTTCTGTGCGACCACCGCCTCTTCCTCCGAAATACACAGATCACTCGCATGACCTTGATTTCACGTGGGCCGAGGACCTCATCATCTTCCACCCAGTCTTCTCCCCTGCCCTCCTTGTCGGTCTGCACACTTTTGAAAGCCCCAGCAGTTGGCACCTGTGTTTCGTCATCATCCGAAACGTGCTGCGATGGTCCTCCCATGTACTCATCTTGAAACATAAGTGGTGGGCATTGGTGCACTCAATCTCTTCCACTTCTGGGGCAGGGCTAGGTGGATGGCCCTGGGAAACCCTGCTAACAGAGTCATCAAAAAGCAGAAGAGACTGCTGCAAGATTTGGGGCTCAGACTGCTTGACTGATTTGCAAGGGGGTGAGGTGAAAGACTGATGGACATCGGCTTCACGTGTCAACTCTGATCTTTCAGCAGGAGACTGGGTGGGAGACAATGTGAAGGAACTGGAGGCACTGTCAGCAACCCAATCTACTATCGCCTGTACTTATTCTGGCAACACCATTCGTAGAGCCGCATTAGGCCCAAACAAATAGCGCTGCAGGTTCTGTCGCCTACTCGCAACTGAGGAAGGGGTTTCACTTGTGCGTGTATCTGGCACAGATCGACAACGTCCTCTCCCTGCAACAGGAGCTCCACCAGCAGCACCACGACCGGGGCCACGTCCCTTATTTGACGCTCTCCTCATATTTCTCAAATTTAGGATCTTGCCCTAAATGGGTGTTTTTTTAATAGCAGAATAGAACCACATTATCTAAAGGGTGTATCTCACACATATATAGATGTAGACTTGGCCGCTATTTAAGATTTTTGCCTAAAATGGGTGTTTTTCTAATAGCAGAATAGAACCACAGTATCTAAAGGGTGTATCTCACAATGACATATGCAGCAAAGGCGGCAAATTTATTTTTTTTGCCCAAAATGTGTGTTTTTGTAATAGCGGAATAGAACCACAGTATCTAAAGTGTGTATCTCACACGTACAGATGCAGACTAGGCCGCCATTAAAAAGATTTTTGACCGAAATGGGTGTTTTATTAATAGAATAGAACCACAGTATTTAAAGGGTGTATCTCACAATGACATATGCAGCAAAGGCTGCAATATTAAGTATTTTGCCCAAAAAGGGTGTTTTTTTACTAACAGAATATGACAGCAGTATATAACGCTTGAATTTCACAAGTGCAGATGCAGCAAGGGCTGTGAAATTGTGTATTTTTTTTCAAAAATCATTGTTTTTTAAAACCCAGAATATTATAGCTGTATTTCTAGCTTAAATTGCACACTGACTAATGTGGCAGAGGCCCAAGATGAAGGTTATTGTCAAAAATGGGTGTTTTTTCAAAGCCAGAAAATTATTGAAGTATTTAAAACTTTTTTTCTTTTTAGTTTTTAGTTTTTATTTGAATATAGTAACGTAACAAGGTACATGTACAATATCTGATACGCCGAGCATGACGTAGTGGATGCAAAGATGTATTACATTCCAAAAAGAAAAAGGCAGGTGACATTGTTTTCATTCACAGTACATTTCAATCACAGTACATTTGGTACAAGAGGCAAATCGATGGACTAATAGTCTCAGCAGTCTATGATATGTTAGTATAGTGTTGGTTATAAGCCTTATAAAAGACCAGGCGAGGCATCTAATGGTTGGCTGGATATATTGAGCGTGTATAGGCATCTTTAACGTTAGAAAGGAGGGTGGGTGAGCCCTAGATGCTAGCTTGGGTGTCTAAATTCCTTACATAATTGCCATTGACGCAGGAATTTTTGATGATTGCGGGCTTCCCATGAGGAAAGTTTCTCAAAGCGATAAACCTGGTCAACTTCTATTGTTCTATAGGGGGAGGGGTAGTGGACAGCCAATATTTTGGTATTAGTAAGTGAGCGGCTATCAGCAATTGCCTAAAGAGAAAAGAAAGGGGATGTGATACGGCATCATTGTCATCTAGGTTAAGTAGGGCCTTACATGCAGACATCTGCACCTTTAGTATGACATATTTGATTGCTGATCTGGAAGTTTTCTTTCCACCAAGCATTTATGGTAGGGCAGTCCCACCAAATGTGGATGAAGGTTCCTCTACTGTCAAGGCACCTCCAGCATCTGTCTGAGGCTGTTGCTGAGTACAATGAGGTTATATCTGGTGTTTTATACAATCTGGTTAAGAATTTATATCTGTTTTCCTGTATGCGGACACATCTAGATGATTTGTGTGGAGAAGACAGTATGTCTGGCAGTGTTAGAATAGGAAATTCCTGTCCTAGGTCCCTCTCCCAGTGTTGAATGAAGGCTGGTTTAATAAGTAAGGATGGAGTGTTTCGTTTTTTGTATAGTTGCGAGAAGTTTTCTCGGGGGGATAGGGTTGGCAATGAGTGATTCCGACCATACTAAAGGGCGAAAGAGGTCACTCTTCGACATGTGTTGAGAGATAAAGGAGTGGAGATATGAATTGGAGGATAAGTGCTAGTGACGTGAAGTAAATACTTTTTGAAATTCCTTAATCGGGAGTAGAGAACCTTCGGGATCAAAGAATGAGAGGATAGAGGTGGTCGAATCTCTCAAATCTCGTGGGGTACATTCGATCACAGCAGGAAGGGCTGTTTCTATGATGTCTTTAATCGAGAGGAGAGGGGACGGGAAGGGTATTGAGCAGTGGGAGGATTGAAACTATTTCCACGCGTTGAGCGTAGCTTGAATAATTGGGTATGGCGAGGATGGGATATTAGTTAGGCTATTATTTCCCAGTAGAAGTGATCGGAATGGTTTGTTTAGAAGTTCCCGTTCCATCGCGATCCACGATTTGGGGTTGGAGGGTCTAAGCCAGTCGACTATTCTGGACAAGAGAACTGCTCTGCCATACATTTCAGGATCTGGCAAAGCAATTCCTCCTGTATGTTTGGGACATGAGAGGAGATCATAGGATAATCTGGGTTTCTTCCCATTCCAAATGAATGTGCGGAATAATTTCTTCAAGGAGTTGTAATAGGATTTGGGAATCGGGATGGGCAGGACCTGTTGTAGATATGTAAGACGGGGCAATATTAATGACATGAGAAGGTTTTTGCGGCAAAACCAGGAGATAGTAGGAATGTCTAGTTTATCTATGCTGGATGAAACAGACTTTAGCAAGGGGGCGTAATTGAGTGCAAACAGTTCCGAAGTGTTGGGGCTTATTTTAATCCCTAAGTAGGTTAAAGAGGGGGAAGACCAGTTAAATGGGGAATCCTTTTTTAAGCTTCGTTGTGTTGATGGAGGAATCCCAATACAAATCACTAGTGATTTTTGCTTATTAATTTTGAAGTTGGAAAGGGAGCTATAAGTATCCAGGTGTTTTTGAATCGCAGGAAGTGAGTTTTTTGGGTTGGAAGTCATGATCATAATATCGTCCGCAAAAGCAGCTAATTTATGATCCAGACCTCCCAGCACCACTCCTCGAATTTATGGATCTGCTCTCAGTTTGGTAAGAAGAGGTTCCAAAGCTAGAACGAAGAGCAGTGGAGAAAGGGGGCATCCCTGCCGAGTACCATTCTGAATGCGGAATGAATCAGATAGGTCGCCATTGATTAAGACTGATGCCGAAGCCTGTGCGTACATTCATTGCAAAAGTGGCTTGTACAAAGGGATAAGGTAGGCCAAATCTATATAGGATTTGTTGCAGAAACAACCAGCTAATTCTATCAAATTCTTTTTCTGCATCCGTACTCAAGAGAAGAAGAGGTCTGGATCGGATATTAGAGTAATGCACTATATTTAGAACTCTGGATGTATTGTCTCTGCCTTCTCTGCCTCGGACGAAGCCTACCTGATCCCCGTGTACCATCATGGGAAGAAGGGTTGAAAGCCGATTGGCTAGCATCTTTGCTAATAGTTTGAGGTCTATGTTGAGGAGGGAGATAGGTCTATAATTGGCACAATGTTTAGGGTCTTTCTCCTCTTTGGGGATCAGGGTTATGTGGGCCATTGTCATATCTCTGAAGAGCTGTTTTCCCTGTAGGGCTAAGTTACAAACTGAGAGCAAATGAGGGAGGATGTATTGTTGGTAGGTTTTATAATACAGAACTGGGAGACCATCCGGGCCTGGGCTTTTGCCCCGGGGGGGGGGGGGGGGGGGGGGATTGTTTCAAGGCAGCAGTGAGTTCTCCCAATGTGAATTGGGAAGCAAGTTTTTGTTTCTGGTTTTTGGTGATGTTGGTATTGTAAGTGAGTCTAGGAAGGAAGAGAGAAGGGAGGATTGGGCCTCTGGAGTAAGCGTAGGGGGCAGGTTATATAGAGCTTCATAGAACTCACGAAATTGGGTACCTATTGCTTTGGAGGAGTAAAGGGGGGTTCCTTGGGAGGATTCTATTTGGTGAATATAGTTCATTGATCTTCTATTTTTTACTCTGCGCATCATAAACTTAGACGCCTTATGTCCATGTGCGAAGAATTTGTGTTGTGAGTTTAAGAAAAATTTAGCTGTAGAATGTTGTAGGAGGGATCTCAATCGGCTCTATAGTTTGATAGTTCTTGCAGTTGTGGGTCCGAGAAGGAGTGTTTATGTAGGGATTCTAGGGATTGTATTTTTTTGCATAGGGAATAAAGTTTTTTTATTTCTTTCTTTCTTTCTTTAGCAATGCTCCCAGGCTTATGAAATGTCCTCTAATTTATGGGCATCCCAAAGGGATTGGTCTGATTTCTCTGGGTCCTTATTTAGGGAAAAATATTCTTTGAGGAGTTCAGCTATCTTATCTCTAATATTTTGGTTACCTAATAGGGATTCATTTAGGTGCCATTTAACTTTGCTCGGGATGGGTAAAGGAGCAGAGATTGAGAGGGATATGGGGGCATGGTCAGATAGGTGAATGGACCCTATTTTAGGTTCATGACAGAGCTGGAGGTGTTCCTTAGATACAAATAAGTAATCCAAAAGTTGGTACGTACCATGAGTGTTGGAATAGAAGGTGTAGTCAGCTGTGTTTGGGTTTAAAGTACGCCATATGTCTATAAGGTGCAGATTCCAAAAACCCTCTCTTATGAAGCGTAAGGTTCTGAGTGCAATGGCAGATTTTAGAGTTGAGGAGTCTAGTTGTGGGTTTAAATTAGCATTTAGGTCACCTCCTGCGACAATTAGACCTTCTGAAAAGGTCTCAATAATAGGGAAGACTCTGGAGAACCAGGTGTACTGTCCCGTGTTAGGGGCGTAAAGATTGATGATTGTGTACATTTGGGGGCCAATATGACCCTTGATCAATAAGTATCTTCCATTAGGATCCTGCAGGTGGGAGATATATTTAAAGGGGACCTTCCTCTGAAACCCAATACTCACCTTCCCCTTTCAGAAGCAGATGAATCTCCTCCACAATGATACCACTGGGAGTAGTGGGCAAAGGAGAGATTGGGGTAGTGATTGAATTTAAAGTGCGTCTCCTGGAGGAGTAGGACATTGGTTCCAGATTTGCGTAACAATGTAAAGACCTGAGTCCGTTTAGAAGGGGAGTTAAAGCCCCTAACATTGTAGGACGCAAATGATAGATCAGCCATTGTGTTCAATGTGGTGGAGATTACCTTGCTGAAGCATGACCCATTGCCAGGAGAACGCATCCTGGCTGTGAATAGTGTGAAGAGTCCGGACAAGTGAGATGGGTTCCAGAGGGGCCCTCTGTGCCTCCAGGATAATTAGAATGAAAGGGGCATGTACCTTAATAAAAGAATAAACAAAACAATATATAACATGGTTATAAACTTTTGGGTAACAGTACCCATCGAGATGGGTTGTACTAGTGTTTGAGGTGAGGGTCACAAGGGGGGAAATGGGTAATCAACCCTGTTGCGATTCCCTTGGCACCAAATAGGAGCCTCTGAGGTGAGGCTTTCAGACAGACGAATATGAGACTATAAGGGGGTAGGGGGTAGTTTAGGTATAGTGGGGGAAAGGATGGGGTAGGAATAGGTGTAGTAACAGTATCAAATAACTAACTGGTATTGGAGGGGGGAGGTGGGATAGTTAGGGGGAAGGTGAGTCAGAGGGAAAGGTGGGGAGAGAGGCTAGTAGAAAACCGGGATGGCTCAAATAAGTGGTTGCGATATTAGAACCAGTCTCTATGGGGTCAGCTGGTTGTTTCTCCACTTGAACTTCTGGGCCTTCGGGGTGCGTGAAAGTTCAAAAGGTGAAATCTTCGGCAGGTCTGGCAGCTCTGTTAGATCTTGATACAGCTCCCAGTTTACGATTTCCAGCGGAGGAATCTGTAAGTGGTTGTAGGCCCCGATTAAATCGGTAAATGTGGTTATGGTGAGGCGACATACCGCATGGAAGAACGATATTCCAAATAGAAAAGTCCATCTATATGGAATCTTGTTTGCCCTGAGCCAATCCGTTAGGGGCTTCAAGGTTCTGCGTTTCTTTAGTGTTGAGGGGGCCAGGTCTTGATAAATCGTAATGCAGGCTTCCTCGTATGTCAGATTCTCATGGTTCCTTGCGGCCTCCAAGACCGCTGTTTTGACCTCGAAGTTAAGGAACCTGCAGATCACATCTCTAGGCGGCTCTGAGATCTTATGCTTAGGTCTTAGTGCTCTGAGCACGCTCGATGATGATATCTGCCTGGTGATCTGGACCCAGCAGGGAGCAGCATATTGCAAGTATAATCCCAGGTATATCAGCCGCGGTGACTGTTTGAATCGCAGGTTATTCCTGCATCCTCTGTTTTCTTGGTCCTCCAGAGTGTTATGGAGGTCATTGAGGTAAGTGCGGCATTTCTGCAGGAAGGATGCGGTCGCTGTTTGGTGGTCTATTACTGCAGCTTGGCGCGTTTCTAGGGTCACTACTCGGTCGCCTATGTGGTGCATATCATAGCGGAGGGCCGTGAGCTCGCTTAAGATCGGCTCCATGGCTTTACTGAGTGACTGTTTTAAGAATCAGCGTGTGATAGGAACCGCCGTTTTGCTATGAGAGTCCTCTGCATTACTCTCTCCTTCAGAGATGTCAGTGGTGCGCTCGCTCACCTTATGTGGTGGGTTCGGCACCATCTTGGTCTCCCGAGCCACCAGAGTGGCCGCAGCTTTTTTTTATAAATTTGTCCATGTCCCCACTGTTATTCGGCGGCTTGCTGGCATTAGAAGTGTCCCCGGCTCTAGGGGGCCCGATTTTGACAATTTTTTCATCTGTCAGCTTGTGTATGCTGGTGCTTTAGTGGATCTAGTACGGAGAGCTCCTGACTATGCGGCCATCACAGTCCGGTCTTAAAACTTGTTTTTAACAATCACAGATGCAACAAGGGCTGCAATATTAAGTATTTTGCCCAAAAAGAGTGTTTTTTTTTTACTAACAGAATATGACAGCTGTATAGAACGCTTGAATTTCACACGTGCAGATGCAGCAAGGGCTGTAAAATTTTGTATTTTGCCAAAAATCAATTACACACTGACTAATGCTGTAATGGCACCAGATGTAGGATATTGCCAAAAAAGGGTGTTTAAAAAAAACAACTGATTATTATTGCAGTATTTCAAGCTTGGATTTGAATGTCACAAAAGCACATATGCTGTGCTGGTGCACTGAGCTTGCATAAAATGGCCGCCGCCGCCCACCTAACTAACAGATGGATAAAAGTTATTTTTCTCTGTCACTGGGCTCAGGGCAGGGTAAAAAGATTGTGCACTGCACCCACACAACTAAATCAATGTAGATTGCTGAGTTCAACTGGAGTTCTGATAACAGATTCTGTCCTATTCTCTCCCTCACAGCAGCAGCATCCTCTCCCTACACAAAACACAGCAGAGTGACGTGCAGCGCTACGCGACTCCAGCTTATATAGAGGCTGGTCACATGCTGCACTGGCCAATCACAGCCATGCCATTATTAGGCATGGCTGTGATGGCTTCTAAGGGAACACAGTTAAACGCTTGTTGATTGGCTGCTCTGCAGCCTTTCAAAAAGTGCTAAGGAATCGCTGAACACTGAACTCGAACTTTTACAGAAATGTTCAGGTTCGTACCCGGGGTCCGAATATCCTAAAGTTCGGTACGAACCCGAACTTTACAGTTCGGGTTCGCTCAACCCTAGTAAGAATGCCTATAGAGTAGTGCAGTACGCAGCCCTGCAGGGTGAGGCGAATGGTGAGGTCACAGGGGTAGTTACTAACCGAGGGTGTCTTTGGTACTCACAGTTTTTCATATACCCTGGGCAGGCATACAGCAGTGATGGAGAGGCTGGCACATGGATCCTCTGGGGCACTCTCGATGTATAGGGACCAGGCCAGGTGGTAGGTGAGGTGCCCTGGGTGTTGCAGGTTTAATGTGCCGGTGGCAAGATCCCTTTAAGTTCGTGACGCCAGTGCCGGTAACGGTGTCACACTGATTTATTGTAGGAATAATTGAGGAACACAAGTTGCAGTGAACCAAAACTTCCTTTTACTGAACAGTTCAACTATTTACAGTCTTTAAGCAGTTCCACATGTAAAGGATTGTAACAGGCAGGCTTCATATAAAAACGGCAGGCAATGTCCTTGCAAGATACTCAGAGGGAATAACACTTACAGATCAGGCTACACTTTTCCTCAGATCCTGTCTGTCTTTCTCCAAGGCCCGTATGCCCTATTGCTGGCTTTATCCTTGGGTAGGGAAAACTTCCTCAGGTATATGTCTCCTTGCTGTAAAATATATCCTTCTGCCCTTCAGCTCTCTGTTTGGCTGGAATAAACTTGGCTCTGCACTGTACTTTTATAGGAACTTCATGAGGCAAACTCTTCTCCTGGGTGCAACTTCTGAGCTTCTTTTACTCAGGAACCTCAGGCAGGCTAGACTGCACTCACTAGCCTCCTGGACTATACTGCACTAACTCTTTCCTGTCTGGGCCTAACTATATATACTAGGGGGTTCCCTAGCTCCCTCTACAGCTTGGGAGGAGAAACTACACCCCTAACAGGCCTGGTACACAGGAATTATTACAATGCAGTACAAAATATCATTCTCCCATAGGAGGTGGGAGCAACATAACCCTTAGTAGTGCCCACCTTTATGTAGTGGGACACTACATAGCCCGTTGCTTTGAAGTTGCCCGTCCTCGGCGCAACACAAGGGGGCCGCCCAGCTGGAGACTGTGACCTGAAAGACAAAAATGCAAAGAAGGCACACACATCTACATTTGCAATGAAAATATCAGGAAGCTCCGCTGGCAAAGGAACAAGTGCGGTCAAAAGGGGCGTCGTTCTCTTCATACAGGATAGAACAGGGAACAGGGGCGCCGACCTGGTACAGCGTATCAGGAATAACCAGGATAGTCCATAATAATAAAATGCAACAATAACATAAGTTCCTGGAGGCTCAAAAGAACAAAATGAGTCTGTACCCGGGTCTTGTAGACAGTTAAACAGGGGTTTCCCGGGAGGAGCTACTCTGGTCCACAATGTAGTCTCCGAATCTCACAGGTGGGTGCCCCTTAGTAGGCCGCGTGGACCTTCTTACTGGCAGAGGCTCTTCCTGCCTTGGTTCAGGAGGGCCAGAGGAATCCACAGGCTCTGGAGCTCTTTCAGGTATACCCTGGGACAAGTCATCTTGGGGTTGAGGACTAGCAGGAACTGGAGCCGGTACCACCAAGTTCAACCAGGGTGTGAGGAACCAATGAAGTGGCTCTTTGTCATGTATCAGGTTCTCAACAGCCTGCATAGGATTAACAGGTTGGGCTGGCAACTCGGGCTCGGGAGACTCTGGCTCCATGTCCCCTGCTGCAATTTCTTCTTCTGATGCAGGGTTTTAAACGATTCCTGTGTACAATTTGGGAGCCTTTACCTTCCCTGGAAATTTGATAAATGTGGGCCTCAGCATTAGGAATAGCAGTTATGACGTAGGGAGTCCTTTCCCACTTACTGTCCAGCTTGCTGGTTCGGTGATTTTTCTTCAACCACACCACGTCTCCCATAGCAAGTGGTTCTGCATGAGCAGCCAGGTCATAGTCTCTCTGCTGCCGCTCTCGGGCACTTTCCATGCGCTCCTGAACAATCTCTTTGGCATTAAGGAGACGTCTTTGATGCTCCACCACCCAATCAGTCTTTGGTAGTGGGTTGATGACATCAGGCACTTGTACATCCAGGGAGTGGTCAGCAGGCAGCCTCCCTTGACGGCCGAACATCAAATAGAAGGGCGTGTAACCAGTGGAGCAGTGAATCGTATTGTTATACGTATACATAAGTTGTGGCAGTAGAGTAGGTCAATTACCCCTGGTCTCAGGAGGTACTGCTCTCAACATTTCAATGAGAGTTTGATTCATCTTTTCACAGAGTCTGTTACCTTGTGGATGATAGGCTGTGGTCAGGACCTTCTGGCACATCTCCTGGAACAACTGTGATTCAAACGCAGACCCCTGGTCGGTGAGGATTCTCTCTGGGCAGCTGTAGGCCAGGAGGAAATGCTTCCAGAACGGCTCCGCCGCAGTCTTGGCTGTCAGGTCTTTCACAGGCACTGCTACGACAAACTTAGTGAAGTGATCATTAATGGTCATGGCATAAGTATACCCTGAGCGACTTGGCTCCAACTTCACATGATCAATGGCAACAACTTCTAAGGGAGTTTTACTCACAATAGGATGGAGAGGCGCTCTCTGGTCATGGCGTTCACTTCTCCCGACGGCACAGGCAGTGCATTCCCAGCACCATTTTTCAATGTCTTCTCTCATCCCGATCCAATAGAACCTCCTGCGAATGGTGGCCTCAGTTTTCTGCACGCCGAAGTGTCCGGACTGGTTATGATACTGGATCCAGGCTCCTTCTAAGCAACAGGCCTTTTTGAAGGAAGAGTTGGTGGCGATGTCTCCACAGTTTCAATAGTTCTGGGTCTGCACTCTTCCTGCGGACTCTCTCAGGAGTTCTCCCACTAGTAAGGAAGTCAAGCAGTTCACAGAGGACTCTACTTTCTGACTGGAGCTTAATCCACCGTTCTTGTTCGCCCCTGGACTCAGGAGTATTTGATGGAGAGGGAACAGCAGCTGAGTTATTTTCAGTGCGAACATTATCTTGCTGAGTAAATTTGTTGTAAAACGCCGGCATCTTCACTTCTTTCCAGGCATCCTTTGGTTAATCTGGTGCTTCTGTAGTGGGAAGCCAAGACAGGGCATCAGCATTATCATTGGAGCGGCCTGCCCGGTATTTCACAGTGAAGTCATAGTTGGCAATAGCGGGAGGCCCATCTTTGCTCCAGAGCCCCTAACTTGGCTGTATTCAGATGCGCCAGGGGATTGTTGTCCGTGAAGGCGACAAACGGAGTGGCAGCAAGGTAATCCTAGAACTTTTCAGTCACAGCCCACACTAAAGCAAGGAACTCCAGCTTGAAGGAACTATAATTCTGATCGTTTTTCTCAGCTCCCCTCAGGGATCTGCTGGCGTAGGCAACCACCCTCTCCTTGTTGTCTTGCACCTGAGCCAACACGGCTCCCAGGCCTCTTTTACTGGCATCCGTATAGAGGTGAAACGGCTTCTGATAATCTGGGTAACTCAGGACAGGGGGTTCAGTCGGCTTCTTCTTTAGGAGCTGGAAGGCAATTTCCCTTTCTTCATCCCATTCAACAGGGATAGGAGTCTTTGGACTCTTTTTGGGATGCCCCCTTAGGAGTTCCTGGATCGGATCCGCAATCTGTGCAAAATGCGGGATGAAGCGTCTGTAATATCTTGCAAAGCTGAGGAAACTTCTCACCTCCTTCACGGTGGTAGGAGTAGGCCAATTACGGACAGCAGCAAGTTTATCAGGATCAGGCTGGACTCCTTCTGCACTAACAACATGGCCCAGGTACTTTACCGCTGGTTTCAGCAGATGGCATTTGGACAGCTTGATTTTAAGGCCATATTTGGTGAGGACTTGAAACACTTCGGCCAGACGCTTTAAATGATCCTCATATGTCTTGGAGTAGATAATGACGTCATCCAAGTATAACAATACAGTCTCAAAGTTCCTATGGCCTAAACAACGCTCCATCAACCGCTGGAACGTCCCTGGAGCATTACACAGTACAAAAGGCATGTAGTTGAATTCAAACAGGCCCATAGGTGTATTGAAAGCGGTCTTTTCTCAGTCTTCTGGGGTCATAGGTACCTGCCAGTATCTACTGGTTAAGTCCAGAGTTGAGAAGTAGGCTGATGACCCCAGGGCAGTCAAAGACTCTTCAATGCGTGGCAACGGATAAGCGTCTTTGTGGGTGATTTGATTGATTTTTCTATAGTCCACACAGAACCTAATGCTGCCATCTTTTTTAAGAACAAGAACTAGGGGCGCAGCCCAGGGACTATGACTGTCCCGGATTAGAGTCCTTCATTTCCTGTATCATCTCTTTTACAGACTGGTAGGTAGTAGGTGGTATGGGTCTGTACCTCTCCTTGATAGGAGGATGAGAGCCAGTGGGTATGGTGTGTTTGATTACACTGACCTCTCCATAGTCCGTGGAGTGCTTGCTAAAGGCCTTGTGGTGTTCTTTCACCAGATTTAGGACTTCCTCTATTTGCTCCTTCGGGGTGGATTCTTTCCCCACATGAAGTTCCTCCCACCAGGATACTGAAGAGGCGCTGGCAGGGGCGCTGCTGCTCTGTGCGGTTTGGAACGTCTCCGTGGCAGGCAGACGGAAAACATCCTGGAAGGATACCTGGAAAAGCTGAGCAACAGGGCAGTGCTTAGAGAGAGTAACAGGGTGATCACCGAAATTAATCAACTGGACAGGCACTTTACCTTAAGATACAGTCACCAGGCTCTTGGCTGCTCGCACGAAGGGATGATTCTCAATTTGGATAGGCTCCACTAGGGCTTGATAGTCTTGGCCCTGGATCCCTAGCACAGCACGGCACCACAGGATGATCTGGGAATTCGGTGGCAGGATTACCGTCCGGGCAGTACAGATTTCTCCTTTTCCATTTGCAAATTTTTGCTGAGCACACAGCACACTGATAGTCTTTTGAATTACTTTTTTGGAAGCAGGTGAAGCTGAAGGTATGGATTGGTTCAATGCCTCAAGTACCTCGGAGTAACAATTTTTAAAGACATTAGTCCCTAAGATCACGGGGTGTCCCCCTTTATCTCCAGCTTGCACCACAATCACACCTTGCTGTGGTAAGGTGGCTTCCCCCACCTGAAGGGTAGGTTCCCAGTACCTATGGACTTTTACCGGCTTGCCGTTGCTAGCAATGATATCCAGCCAGGATTCCGGCGGCTGGGTGAGGAGACTTGAATCCCAGAATTTGTCAAAGGTGGGTCGTTGAATGATGATGACCTGAGACCCAGTATCCAGCAGGGCTTCAAGAGGTATCCCGTTGATGCATATGTTAGTTTTTGGACGAGATCCTACATATCTGGGCATCCAACTTGGATCCTTTGGACTTACTGTTCTACCTCCCGAGGGGCGGTCCTCGGCCTCGGGGGTGGCCCGTTTAACTGCCAACACGTTGATTCAGTATGTCCATATTTTTTTACAATAGTGGCAGACAGGCTGCTTGCGATTCTTAGACCGGTAACTCGGTCATCCATCAGGTTCTTTGGGGTATACCTCTTTATATGCAGGCGGGAGGAGCCTTTGAGGTAGGGGGCTTTCGTCTTCCAATAACAATGGTCTTTCCCATTCCTCCATTTTCCTGCACACCTTTTCTAGGCTCTTAGAGAGATGGTTAACTTGCTCCATTAATGCTGCCACCACATCTTTTACTGGAGCCTGGGTGGCTTGACTGGCTCCGGACGGTCTCACATTAATAGTTTTTGACTGGCAGGCCTGAGGTTCAAGGGAGGCCGCTGGCCCTGTGAGCGGGTTTTGACCCAGGATACTGATGGCCAGCTCTTTAAAGTCCAAAAACGCACAATTGGAGTGTTGGGCCGACAGCATCCTCAGCTGGCCCTTTAAGTGCTCAGTGTTTACACCCGCAATGAACTGCTCTCTCAGAGTCCGGTCCTGGTCCTCAGCCTCCCGGGGGTCCACCTGGACCACAGCCCTCAGGATCTCTTGCAGGGACAAAGCAAAATCACGGAGTGACTCACCAGGCTGTTGCTTCCTGCTGAAAAATCGCATCTTAACTTCTGACACCGTCCTGGCCTCAAACGTGGTGCCGAGGCGATAAAAGATCTGTTCCAGGCTACTCTTTTCGGAACTGGGCCATGACATGACCTCCCTGCGGACGGCCCCTTCTAACTGTGCTAAGAGGATCTCCATTTGTTGCTCAGCGGAGATAGGATAGAGCCGGAATAAGGCCAGGATCTGGTCTCTAAAGTCCTTCAATTTGTGGGCTTCCCCGGAATATCGCGGGAACCAGGGGGCCCCGAAATAATATGGCATGGTCAGTGGCATCAGGCTAGATGCTGCCGCAGCGGCAGACGCCCTGTTATCAGCTGCGTGCATTTCAGAAGTTATATCGGGGGCCACCTGCTCCGCTTCTACAGGCACGGACATGGCGTGGTCTCTGGAGGCAAGTTCTGTAGGCAGACACACGATGGGCTTCGCTCACTCGAGCGTTGCTACGGGTGACCACGGAGTGGGTATGGCCCTTTAAGGAGCGGCGGAGCAGGCCAGATCTGAGTTGAACGTACTTCGCCCCCGGATTAAGTTCTTTGTTACTAGTGAGGGACCTCCCCCAGTCTCTTAGCAAGGATCGGAACCTTTCCGGTGCTTGTATATAAAGGGGCCGGTGAATACAAAGGTTTTTACTCACTCCGGTGATGCGCAGTCCAAGTCTCGCGAGGTACGTGGTTACGTTGTGCGGAGATCCCACGCGCAGCGTCAGAAGATGGGCGCGGCCTCTCAGAGCTTCCAGACTCGAGGTAGGCGGTATCTTTTTCCTTTTGCAGGCTGGGCTGTACCTTCCCTTCTCCTTTTTCACGCCAAACAGACACAAAGAGGCGCACCAATAATTCAGTCAGCTTAGGCGGCCATCTTTAAGCATAACGCTGTCCATTCACTGACAGCAAGCGGTGACTTAAGAAGCGGCAAACAGTCCACAAAAATACAGTTTTCACACCGCAGTTTTCACAGTTCTTTGGCCCAACAAATTTCAAATAAATGGATAGGGCATTTATCACTTTATAGGCAATAACGGCACACAGTTCAGATTCCACAATGGCGTAGGAATAATCCGAATCCTGTTTGTGACGCCAAAATATGCAGTACGCAGCCCTGCAGGGTGAGGCGAATGGTGAGGTCACAGGGGTAGTTACTAACCAAGGGTGTCTTTGGTACTCACAGTTTTTCATATACCCTGGGCAGGCATACAGCAGTGATGGAGAGGCTGGCACATGGATCCTCTGGGGCACTCTCGATGTATAGGGACCAGGCCAGGTGGTTGGTGAGGTGCCCTGGGTGTTGCAGGTTTAATGTGCCAGTGGCAAGATCCCTTTAAGTTCGTGACGCCAGTGTCGGTAATGGTGGCACACCGATTTATTGTAGGAATAATTGAGGAACACAAGTTGCAGTGAACCAAAACTTCCTTTTACTGAACAGTTCAACTATTTACAGTCTTTAAGCAGTTCCACATGTAAAGGATTGTAACTAGGGATGAGCGAACCCGAACTGTATAGTTCGGGTTCGTACCGAATTTTGGGGTGTCCGTGACACGGACCCAAACCCGAACATTTTCGTAAAAGTCCGGGTTCGGGTTCGGTGTTCGGCGCTTTCTTGGCGCTTTTTGAAAGGCTGCAAAGCAGCCAATCAACAAGCGTCATACTACTTGCCCCAAGAGGCCATCACAGCCATGCCTACTATTGGCATGGCTGTGATTGGCCAGTGCACCATGTGACCCAGCCTCTATTTAAGCTGGAGTCACTTAGCGCCGCACGTCACTCTGCTATGATCAGTATAGGGAGAGGTTGCAGCTTCGACGTTAGGGCGAGATTAGGCAGATTAACTCCTCCAAAAGACTTCATTCTGTGATCGATCTGCAGCTGTGGATCATTGAAGTGCTATTATTGACTTGCTCACTTTTTTGAGGCTGCCCAGAGCGTTTTTAGATCACTTTTTTTCTGGGGTGATCGGCGGCCATTTTGTGACTTGTGGTGCGCCAGCACAAGGTATCACCAAGTGTATTTAACCATCGATAGTGTGGTTATTTTGTGCTATATCCTACATCAGCTGCAGGCTGAGCCTGTGTCACCGAAGTGCATTTAACCATCAACAGTCTGGTTATTTTTTGGCCATATACTACATCAGCTGCAGGCTGAGCCTGTGTCACCGAAGTGCATTTAACCATCGACAGTCTGATTATTTTTTGGCCATATACTACATCTGGTGCAGGCTGAGCCTGTTTCACCCAAGTGCATTTAACCATCAACAGTCTGGTTATTTTTTGGCCATATATTACATCAGGGGCAAGTTGAGCTTGTCACCCAGCGCCTAAAAAATAGACCTGACATTTCTATTCAACCAAATCTGTACTGTTTTAGCTGGTCAAGTTATTTGTAGTGACCGTAAAAGCACACTTTTTTTTCTGGGTTGAAAAAGCATTCCCAAATTTGCCATTCTCAAAATAACTAGTTTCTGGTATTTGAGGCCTACTTGAAATCTATCCCAAAAAGAATATCTTACATTGAAGCTAGTGATAGTGTCATTCAGAAAAACCTAAGACACACGCTAGCGTGCTGATAGAAATCTGATTCTGTGATTAAACCTATACCTGTCACACAGCGCAAAAAAAAACAGGCCTCACATCTCTATTTAACCAAATCTCTACTGTTTTAGCTGGTCAAGTTATTTGTAGTGACCGTAAAAGCACACTTTTTTTTCTGGGTTGAAAAACCATTCCCAAATTTGCCATTCTCAAAATAACTAGTTTCTGGTATTTGAGGCCTACTTGAAATCTATCCCAAAAAGAATATCTTACATTGAAGCTAGTGATAGTGTCATTCAGAAAAACCTAAGACACACGCTAGCGTGCTGATAGAAATCTGATTCTGTGATTAAACCTATACCTGTCACACAGCGCAAAAAAAAACAGGCCTCACATCTCTATTTAACCAAATCTCTACTGTTTTAGCTGGTCAAGTTATTTGTAGTGACCGTAAAAGCACACTTTTTTTTCTGGGTTGAAAAAGCATTCCCAAATTTGCCATTCTCAAAATAACTAGTTTCTGGTATTTGAGGTCTACTTGAAATCTATCCCAAAAAGAATATCTTACATTGAAGCTAGTGATAGTGTCATTCAGAAAAACCTAAGACACACGCTAGCGTGCTGATAGAAATCTGATTCTGTGATTAAACCTATACCTGTCACACAGCGCAAAAAAAAACAGGCCTCACATCTCTATTTAACCAAATCTGTACTGTTTTAGCTGGTCAAGTTATTTGTAGTGACCGTAAAAGCACACTTTTTTTTCTGGGTTGAAAAAGCATTCCCAAATTTGCCATTCTCAAAATAACTAGTTTCTGGTATTTGAGGCCTACTTGAAATCTATCCCAAAAAGAATATCTTACATTGAAGCTAGTGATAGTGTCATTCAGAAAAACCTAAGACACACGCTAGCGTGCTGATAGAAATCTGATTCTGTGATTAAACCTATACCTGTCACACAGCGCAAAAAAAAACAGGCCTCACATCTCTATTTAACCAAATCTCTACTGTTTTAGCTGGTCAAGTTATTTGTAGTGACCGTAAAAGCACACTTTTTTTTCTGGGTTGAAAAACCATTCCCAAATTTGCCATTCTCAAAATAACTAGTTTCTGGTATTTGAGGCCTACTTGAAATCTATCCCAAAAAGAATATCTTACATTGAAGCTAGTGATAGTGTCATTCAGAAAAACCTAAGACACACGCTAGCGTGCTGATAGAAATCTGATTCTGTGATTAAACCTATACCTGTCACACAGCGCAAAAAAAACAGGCCTCACATCTCTATTTAACCAAATCTCTACTGTTTTAGCTGGTCAAGTTATTTGTAGTGACCGTAAAAGCACACTTTTTTTCTGGGTTGAAAAACCATTCCCAAATTTGCCATTCTCAAAATAACTAGTTTCTGGTATTTGAGGCCTACTTGAAATCTATCCCAAAAAGAATATCTTACATTGAAGCTAGTGATAGTGTCATTCAGAAAAACCTAAGATACACGCTAGCGTGCTGATAGAAATCTGATTCTGTGATTAAACCTATACCTGTCACACAGCGCAAAAAAAAACAGGCCTCACATCTCTATTTAACCAAATCTCTACTGTTTTAGCTGGTCAAGTTATTTGTAGTGACCGTAAAAGCACACTTTTTTTTCTGGGTTGAAAAAACATTCCCAAATTTGCCATTCTCAAAATAACTAGTTTCTGGTATTTGAGGCCTACTTGAAATCTATCCCAAAAAGAATATCTTACAATGAAGCTAGTGATAGTGTCATTCAGAAAAACCTAAGACACATGCTAGCGTGCTAATAGAAATCTGATTCTGTGATTAAACCTATACCTGTCACACAGCGCAAAAAAAAACAGGCCTCACATCTCTATTTAACCAAATCTCTACTGTTTTAGCTGGTCAAGTTATTTGTAGTGACCGTAAAAGCACACTTTTTTTCTGGGTTGAAAAACCATTCTCAAATTTGCCATTCTCAAAATTGTGGTGAACGGGAACAATGAGGAAAACATCTAATAAGGGACGCGGACGTGGACATGATCGTGGTGGTGTTAGTGGACCCTCTGGTGCTGGGAGAGGACGTGGCCGTTCTGCCACAGCCACACATCCTAGTGAACCAACTACCTCAGGTCCCAGTAGCCAGCAGAATTTACAGCGATATTTGGTGGGGCCCAATGCCGTTCTAAGGATGGTAAGGCCTGAGCAGGTGCAGGCATTAGTCAATTGGGTGGCCGACAGTGGATCCAGCACGTTCACATTATCTCCCACCCAGTCTTCTGCAGAAAGCGCACAGATGGCGCATGAAAACCAAGCCCATCAGTCTGTCACATCACCCCCATGCATATCAGGGAAACTGTCTGAGCCTCAAGTTATGCAGCAGTCTCTTATGCTGTTTGAAGACTCTGCTGCCAGGGTTTCCCAAGGGCATCCACCTAGCCCTTCCCCAGGGGTGGAAGAGATAGAATGCACTAACGCACAACCACTTATTTTTCCTGATGATGAGGACATGGGAATACCACCTCAGCACGTCTCTGATGATGACGAAACACAGGTGCCAACTGCTGCGTCTTTCTGCAGTGTGCAGACTGAACAGGAGGTCAGGGATCAAGACTGGGTGGAAGACGATGCAGGGGACGATGAGGTCCTAGACCCCACATGGAATGAAGGTTGTGCCACTGACTTTCACAGTTCGGAGGAAGAGGCAGTGGTGAGACCGAGCCAACAGCGTTTGCAAAAGAGGGAGCAGTGGGCAAAATCAGAACACCCGCCGCCAAGAGACTCCGCCTGCTACTGACCGCCGCCATCTGGGACCGAGCACCCCAAAGGCAGCTTCAAGGAGTTCCCTGGCATGGCACTTCTTCAAACAATGTGCTGACGACAAGACCCGAGTGGTTGGCACGCTGTGCCATCAGAGCCTGAAGCGAGGCATTAACGTTCTGAACCTTAGCACAACCTGCATGACCAGGCACCTGCATGCAAAGCATGAACTGCAGTGGAGTAAACACCTTAAAAACAAAGAAGTCACTCAGGCTCCCCCTGCTATCTCTTCTGCTGCTGCTGCCTCGGCCTCTTCTGCTGCTGCCGCCGCCTCGGCCTCTTCCTCCGCCTCTGGAGGAACGTTGGCACCTGCCGCCCAGCAAACATGGGATGTACCACCAACACCACCACCTGCGTCACCAAGCATCTCAACCATGTCACACGGCAGCGTTCAGCTCTCCATCTCACAAACATTTGAGAGAAAGCGTAAATTCCCACCTAGCCACCCTCGATCCCTGGCCCTGAATGCCAGCATTTCTAAACTACTGGCCTATGAAATGCTGTCATTTAGGCTGGTGGACACACACAGCTTCAAACAGCTCATGTCACTTGCTGTCCCACAGTATGTTGTTCCCAGCCGCCACTACTTCTCCAAGAGAGCCGTGCCTTCCCTGCACAAACAAGTGTCCGATAAAATCAAGTGTGCACTGCGCAACGCCATCTGTGGCAAGGTCCACCTAACCACAGATACGTGGACCAGTAAGCACGGCCAGGGACGCTATATCTCTCTAACTGCACACTGGGTAAATGTAGTGGCGGCTGGGCCCCAGGCGGAGAGCTGTTTGGCGCACGTCCTTCCGCCGCCAAGGATCGCAGGGCCACATTCTTTGCCTCCTGTCTCCTCCTCCTCCTACTCAGCTTCCTCCTCCTCTTCTTCCACCTGCTCATCCAGTCAGCCACACACCTTCACCACCAACTTCAGCACAGCACGAGGTAAACGTCAGCAGGCCTTTCTGAAACTCATATGTTTGGGGGACAGGCCCCACACCGCACAGGAGTTGTGGCGGGGTATAGAACAACAGACCGACGAGTGGTTGCTGCCGGTGAGCCTCAAGCCCGGCCTGGTGGTGTGCGATAATGGGCGAAATCTCGTTGCAGCTCTGGGACTAGCCGGTTTGACGCACATCCCTTGCCTGGCGCATGTGCTGAATTTGGTGGTGCAGAAGTTCATTCGCAACTACCCCGACATGTCAGAGCTGCTGCATAAAGTGCGGGCCGTCTGTTCGCGCTTCCGGCGTTCACACCCTGCCGCTGCTCGCCTGTCTGCGCTACAGCGTAACTTCGGCCTTCCCGCTCACCGCCTCATATGCGACGTACCCACCAGGTGGAACTCCACCTTGCATATGCTGGACAGACTGTGTGAGCAGCAGCAGGCCATAGTGGAGTTTCAGCTGCAGCACGCACGGGTCAGTCGCACTGCGGATCAGACCCACTTCACCACCAATGACTGGGCCTCCATGCGAGACCTGTGTGCCCTGTTGCGCTGTTTCGAGTACTCCACCAACATGGCCAGTGGCGATGACGCCGTTATCAGCGTTACAATACCACTTCTATGTCTCCTTGAGAAAACACTTAGGGCGATGATGGAAGAGGAGGTGGCCCAGGAGGAAGAGGAGGAAGAGGGGTCATTTTTAGCACTTTCAGGCCAGTCTCTTCAAAGTGACTCAGAGGGAGGTTTTTTGCAACACCAGAGGCCAGGTACAAATGTGGCCAGACAGGGCCCACTACTGGAGGACGAGGAGGACGAGGATGAGGAGGAGGTGGAGGAGGATGAGGATGAAGCATGTTCACAGCGGGGTGGCACCCAAAGCAGCTCGGGCCCATCACTGGTGCGTGGCTGGGGGGAAACACAGGACGATGACGATACGCCTCCCACAGAGGACAGCTTGTCCTTACCTCTGGGCAGCCTGGCACACATGAGCGACTACATGCTGCAGTGCATGCGCAACGACAGCAGAGTTGCCCACATTTTAACGTGTGTGGAATACTGGGTTGCCACCCTGCTGGATCCCCGGTACAAAGACAATGTGCCCACCTTACTTCCTACACTGGAGCGTGATAGGAAGATGCGCGAGTACAAGCGCACGTTGGTAGATGCACTACTGAGAGCATTCCCAAATGTCACAGGGGAACCAGTGGAAGCCCAAGGCGAAGGCAGAGGAGGAGCAAGAGGTCGCCAACGCAGCTGTGTCACGGCCAGCTCGTCTGAGGGCAGGGTTAGCATGGCAGAGATGTGGAAAAGTTTTGTCACCACGCCACAGCTAACTGCACCACCACCTGATACGGAACGTGTTAGCAGGAGGCAACATTTCACTAACATGGTGGAACAGTACCTGTGCACACCCCTCCACGTACTGACTGATGGTTCGGCCCCATTCAACTTCTGGGTCTCCAAATTGTCCACGTGGCCAGAGCTAGCCTTTTATGCCTTGGAGGTGCTGGCCTGCCCGGCGGCCAGCGTTTTGTCTGAACGTGTATTCAGCACGGCAGGGGGCGTCATTACAGACAAACGCAGCCGCCTGTCTACAGCCAATGTGGACAAGCTGACGTTCATAAAAATGAACCAGGCATGGATCCCACAGGACCTGTCCATCCCTTGTGCAGATTAGATATTAACTACCTCCCCTTAACAATATATTATTCTACTCCAGGGCACTTCCTCATTCAATACTATTTTTAATTTCATTTTACCATTATATTGCGGGGCAACCCAAAGTTGAATGAACCTCTCCTCTGTCTGGGTGCCGGGGCCTAAATGTGTGACAGTGGCCTGTTCCAGTGGTGGGTGACGTGAAGCCTGATTCTCTGCTATGACATGAATACAGATTCTGCGCTGACATAAGGCCAGATTCTCTGTTATGGGACCGCTCTCCTCTGTCTGGGTGTCGGGGCCTAAATGTGTGACAGTGGCCTGTTCCAGTGGTGGGTGACGTGAAGCCTGATTCTCTGCTATGACATGAATACAGATTCTGCGCTGACATAAGGCCAGATTCTCTGTTACGGGACCTCTCTCCTCTGCCTGGGTGCCTGGGCCTAAATCTGTGACAGTGGCCTGTTCCAGTGGTGGGTGACGTGAAGCCTGATTCTCTGCTATGACATGAATACAGATTCTGCGCTGACATAAGGCCAGATTCTCTGTTACGGGACCTCTCTCCTCTGCCTGGGTGCCTGGGCCTAAATGTGTGACAGTGGCCTGTTCCAGTGGTGGGTGACGTGAAGCCTGATTCTCTGCTATGACATGAAGACAGATTCTGCGCTGACATAAGGCCAGATTCTCTGTTACGCGACCTCTCTCCTCTGCCTGGGTGCCTGGGCCTAAATGTGTGACAGTGGCCTGTTCCAGTGGTGGGTGACGTGAAGCCTGATTCTCTGCTATGATATGAAGACAGATTCTGCGCTGACATAAGGCCAGATTCTCTGTTACGGGACCGCTCTCCTCTGTCTGGGTGCCGGGGCCTAAATGTGTGACAGTGGCCTGTTCCAGTGGTGGGTGACGTGAAGCCTGATTCTCTGCTATGACATGAAGACAGATTCTGCGCTGACATAAGGCCAGATTCTCTGTTACGGGACCTCTCTCCTCTGCCTGGGTGCCTGGGCCTAAATGTGTGACAGTGGCCTGTTCCAGTGGTGGGTGACGTGAAGCCTGATTCTCTGCTATGACATGAATACAGATTCTGCGCTGACATAAGGCCAGATTCTCTGTTACGGGACCTCTCTCCTCTGCCTGGGTGCCTGGGCCTAAATGTGTGACAGTGGCCTGTTCCAGTGGTGGGTGACGTGAAGCCTGATTCTCTGCTATGACATGAAGACAGATTCTGCGCTGACATAAGGCCAGATTCTCTGTTACGGGACCGCTCTCCTCTGTCTGGGTGCCGGGGCCTAAATGTGTGACAGTGGCCTGTTCCAGTGGTGGGTGACGTGAAGCCTGATTCTCTGCTATGACATAAAGACTGATTCTGCGCTGACATGAAGCCAGATTCTCTGCTATGGCATGAAGAGACTGATTCTCTGCTGACATGAAGCCAGATTCTTTGCTATGGCATGAAGAGACTGATTCTCTGCTGACGTGAAGCCTGATTCTCTGCTATGGGACCTCTGT
The DNA here is from genome assembly GCF_905171765.1 of Bufo bufo. Classification (NCBI taxonomy): domain Eukaryota; kingdom Metazoa; phylum Chordata; class Amphibia; order Anura; family Bufonidae; genus Bufo; species Bufo bufo. The sequence continues at coordinate 121,212,954 of NC_053397.1, forward strand.
CCAATTGATATTGGTTCATTTTTATTTTTTTTATTTTAATTTTAATTCATTTCCCTATCCACATTTGTTTGCAGGGGATTTACCTACATGTTGCTGCCTTTTGCAGCCCTCTAGCTCTTTCCTGGGCTGTTTTACAGCCTTTTTAGTGCCCAAAAGTTCGGGTCCCCATTGACTTCAATGGGGTTCGGGTTCGGGACGAAGTTCGGATCGGGTTCGGATCCCGAACCCGAACATTTCCGGGAAGTTCGGCCGAACTTCTCGAACCCGAACATCCAGGTGTTCGCTCAACTCTAATTGTAACAAGTTTG